>NC_132814.1:2780795-2826607 GCF_048594095.1 Paramormyrops kingsleyae
CGTCGGCCCAGGACGGTTTGCGCTGAGGGCAGCTCCGAGCCAGATGGTCCTCACCTCTGCACAGGTTACACCGGAGGGGGCCCTTGCAGTCCTTCGCCAAGTGACCGACGTCCAGGCATCTCCAGCACTTCATGGTGGTACAGGAGTCCGCGGTGTGGCCCAGGCCGTGGCACAAGCGGCAGGAGGAGGGTTGCCCGGAGTAAAAAAGGTAGCCCTTGCAACGACCTATCATAAAATGAGCAGGTGGGTGGCTATACCCGTCAGGGGAGCTAGCGTCGGGGCGCAGGCACACCCGGAACTGCCTGCGCCCAGTCCAGACACCCAGCTGGTCTCTCACGTCCCTGTGCCCAGGGACCACGTCGACAAACCTGCCCAGGAAGGCAGCCACCGCTTCAGCTGGAACAAAGGGGTCCAAGACGTGGACGGTGATCACTCTCCGGTCCAGCTTCCACAGTGGCTCCACGTCATAGTACATCCGGCGAAGCTCTTCCTCCAAGCGGCTGCATGCAACCAGCATCTTCTTGTAGCCCTCTTCCGTAGTGCAAGTCACATAGAAGAAGGCCGAAGACTGGTTGCGCTGCACACAGATGATGTCTTCCATGGTAAGTCCCAGGAGGCCGAAGAGCACCTCCCGGATGAAGGTCAGTCTCTCCGGGAAACTCTCCGGTTCCTCCTGGTGAGTCCACTTGAAGGCTGCTGTATGCCGGATGACTACGACGGTCCTGTGTGGGCTCCCGGACATCCTGGCGATGGTGGGCAAGAGAGTCCTCGGGAGCCGGGCAGGGAGTCGACGTGTCCCAGCTGGGTGCCTAAACTAATAAAAGCTGGAAATAAAACCCCAAGCTCACCCTGCGGGAACGGCGGTCAAGCCACCCGAACCTGCACGTTAGGCTTGCAAGGGCTACCCAAAATAAAAAAAGCGCTAAAAGGAGACAACAGCTAGCCCCGTGGCAGCGGCGGTCAAGCCACCTGCTGGTCACGCTTTAGGTTCGCTGTTGCCTCCACTAAAAAACCTGGCAATAAAAATCCCTCCAAAAAGCAGCACTTGATCTTAGCCAAAAGGCCGAGAAGCGATACCCACAAATTGCGCCCCGCCGGGCGCCGGCATGCGGGATGCCGACGGAGCTGGCGCGGCTCAGCCCTCACCAGCCCCTCTGGCAGGTGTCGCCCGGCGAGTCCACGCGTGATCCAGGGAGACCACAGCCGCGCCACCGGGCACCTAACGCCAGCCGCTAAGCCGGGCCCAGTCTTCCTTTGACAGCAGCAGTGCAGCTCTGCTTGGGCAGAGCCTCCAAAAATACCATGAACTCATCGCTATCCCTCTCCACGGAAATCTTTAGTAAAAGGCGAAAGATTTATACGGGATGAAGAGAGACCCGAGTCGATATGGGGCCGCCGCCAAGCCCGTCGCCGTTAGCCGGGCCTGCGTGACGCCCCCGCTCGGAGTAGAATGCCCAGGGGCGTCGCAGCCGCCGTCCTCGGGGCCCCGACTCCTCCCTGTCCTCCTGTCCTCTCAAAAGACAGCAATCATTTTAACAAACATGAGGGGAAATTCAAAAGGCAAAGATGACATCATGCCTTACCTCAGCGCAGCTGTCCACCGCACAAACAGTGTGTCACCTTCCTTTAAAAAAAAAAAAAAAAAAAAAAAAAAAAAAAGAAAAACGGCGGGAAACGGGGGCCACGCACAGACAGGGCCCCCCCCCTCACAGCACTCAGTCTATTAGTCACTCACTCACTCACTCACTCACTCACTCACTCACTCACTCACTCACTCAGTCAGTCAGTCAGTCAGTCAGTCAGTCAGTTCTGCCTTTCGACAACAGGGGGCAGTAGAGGTGCACCATTCCCGGAAGCACTGCAATACCGGGTCGATGCGTGGAGCGGACGGGGCAAGCCCCACTTCCGGCTCCCTGTTCCAAAAATCCGTTTAATATGTGGTCCCCTCCATGGGGGACGTATCAGATATTAAACTGATAAGAACAGATTTTTTTTTTTTTCAATACTTTATTATACAGTTCTGCACAACAATTAAAATCACACAAATATACAAAGCATATAAACATCAATTTGCACTGTCATCAAGACATAATAAAACAGCCTTTTTGGTTCACAAATACAGATCCATAAATACTTTATAAAAGGCTAAAACATTCTCAACACAGTGCTACTTATATATGCTATACAAAACAAACCATTATTAAAACAATATTAAACAAAACATCTCCAGAACTGCAATAAAACACAAAACTATAAAACCACCAAAAAATGTCATTACAATATCAATTAAAACACAATTACAATTAAATGGCCATTTACACAAATAAAATGCCACCTTAAATGCCAGCTATTAAAACCTAAAACCATTAAAGGAGGAACACACCCGGCGACCTCCAACCTCTACACCAGGGTCAGGTTGGGACAGGGTCATACATTTCCACACACGTAAAATCAGCACCTCGGGAATAAAAACAAGGTCAATCATTTAAAAAGCAGCACAACAAACCAGAATAAAATGTTAATAAATACAGTTATTGTTAATATGAATAAATAGGTGCTAAAAATGATCAACCAAAAACCGTGCTCAATTAATTATGCACATGCTGTTAGATAAAACCATTTTGAATACAACACACGCAAAAAAAAAAACAAAGCACACTCACCTAAAACCCGAAGTATCTCCAGTGTGCTTCAGAAAGGTGTGTCACATCAAACCCTGTAGAATGGAGCGTCACCACCTAAACGAAACGGGGCTAAAGCCAAAAGAGGCCCTTCCACCTCTCCTTGGCCTCGTGATAGCCCCGCTGGATGACGTCAGTCTCCATCCTGAAACCCAAGTCGGCCCGGATTTTACGGAATACCCCTTGTGCCTCCAGATGAACCCCTCTGCGGATGAGCGCGGTCCTAGCATTCCACAGCTCTCGCTTGGTAATGCTGACCAGCAGCCACATCCAGGGGCCGAAGGGGTTATGGAGCTTGGGGTCCCACCCCTTCAACACCTTGTCGTAGGTCAGACCGGGCTGCGGGTCCACACGTCCACACAGGCCCGCTACCAACCCCCAAACTCTCTGTGCATGCCCACAGTCCCAAAACACGTGCCTGATGGTCTCATCCTCGCTGCACTCGGGCCTGGGGCAGCGGGGGTGTCTGGTCAGCTTATGCCTATGTAAGACGTCCCTGACTGGCAGCTTACCATGAAGGCACTGCCAGTTCAGGTCCTGCAGCCTATGATCCAAACCCTTAGGCTGGATTCTCGCCCATGTGCCTTCCTCCAGGCCCAGCATGGCCCGAGTATCCCTATGACCAAGCAAAGCCCTATAAAGCGCTCTATGCTTGGTCAAGGCCTCTGTCTTGACACCTGCCGGAAAAGACTTACTCCACTTGACAGCGTGGCTGTAGTGGGCCGGCAGGGTCTCAGCCTTGGGGCCGAGGTTGGTCCACGACGCCACCAGACGTCTCATGGGGAGAGCCAGCCACAAACGCACAAAGTGCTGATGGGGGTGCTCGAGGGGAGCTGCCAGGCGCGTGCAGAGCTGCGAGAAGAACAGGCAGTCAAGCTTGAGAGGAAAGTCAATAACATCCCTCCCCCCACTGTCCTTTCCGAGATACATCACTTCCCTACGCACGTACTCGTACCTGCCCCCCCAGACGAGGTTGAAAACGTCCTTCGTCAGGCCTCTGCGCATGAAGCGGGGCAAAGGGTACACATGTGCAAGGTAGAGCAGGGTGGGAAGAATATCCACTTTTAAGGCTAAAACCTTACCTTGGAAGGACAGGGACCTGGACTTCCACAGTCCGATCTTCCGCCTGGCGATCGCCAACCGCTCCTCCCAGTTCAAACGGGCGGCACCATCCGAAAGGAAGTTGACCCCCAACACTTTGAGAGGTCCGTCACAGAGGGTGAGACCACCTGCGACGTCCTCCCTCGCCTTCCAGCTGCCGAAATACTTGGCCACCGACTTACTGAGGTTGAGCGTCGCGCCGGAGGCCCTACCGAACGCATGAACAAGGCTCATGGCATGACCGAGAGACTGATCCGAGCAGACGAAAAGGGTGGTGTCGTCTGCATACTGGGTCAGTTTAACAGTTTTCCCCCGACTTCCTGGGATAAGAAGGCCATCGACCCCGGGGTGGGCGCGAATGGCGCACGCCAGCGGCTCTATATAGAGCGCGTAGAGGAGGGGGGAGAGGGGACATCCCTGCCTCACTCCACTCACCTGGGGCACCAAGTCACTCAGGAAGCCATTGATAACAACATGGCTTCCAACTTCATTATACAAAGTGTGTAACCACCCCAGATAATTGGGTCCAAAGCCAAACTTACCCAATACTTGAAACAGGAAGCGGTGATCTACCCGGTCAAAGGCTTTCTCCTGGTCCAAGCTGACCAGCAGGAGAGGGAGGTTCCTGTCCTCCACCCAGGCGATGGCGTCGCGGATGAGATGGAGGTTCCACGTCGCCGATCGACCCGGTACTCCACACGTCTGATCGCTGTGAACCAGATGAGCCATGGCCTTCTTCAGGCGTTCGGTAAGGGTCTTTGCGATGAGCTTTGTGTCTACACAAAGCATGGTCAGGGGCCTCCAGTTGCCAAGGTCGGCACGATCACCCTTCTTGTGCAACAGGGAAAGAACCCCTGACCTCATGCTCCTAGTGAGCAAACCCCGGCGCTGAACATCCTCTACAACCTGCAGTAATTCCGGCCCGAGGACATCCCAAAAGGTGGAATAAAATTCCACCGGGAGTCCGTCAAGGCCCGGTACCTTGCGGCGGTTCATCCTGCCAAGCACTGCGGTCAGCTCGGCCAAGGTGATGGGGGCTTCTAAGCCGTCCCGAATGTCACTGGGAAGACAAGGTGAGATATTATCTAGGAACCGCTCCCCTGCAACCGGGTCCGTGTCCCTAACCTTAAAAAGATTAAAATAGAACAGTTTAGCAACCTCCAGCATGTCTGATGTTGTCGTTGCCGTGTCGCCGTTTGAGGCACGGAGAGAGACAAAGCTCTTCTCCTCCCGGGCTTCCCTGGCTCTCTGGAAAAAAAAGGCGTTGCACTTTTCATTGTTTTCCAACAGGCACATTTTGTCGCGGAGCATTAGGGCCGAGGCAGCCTGTTCATGCAGGCGCCTCAGCTCACCCTTTATGCCAAGCAGTCGCTCGTGGTCGATGGCGCCCCCGTTGTTGTGAGCGGCGTATTCATCCCGCAACCTTCTCTCCAGCTGCAGAATGGAGAATTTCTTCTCCATCCTGCGCTGCTTGCTGTACTGCATGGAGAAGGTTCGGATCCTATCCTTCACACTCTCCCACCATTCAGCCACGGAGGGGAAGGTAGGCTTGTCCTTCTGCCACTCGGAGAAGTGATCTAAAAAAAGGTGTCTAAAATCGCTCTCCTCCAGGATCTGCAGGTTCATTTTCCAATAGCCGCCCCCACATTCAGGGGCGTCTATGGAAACAGTGGCCTCCACTGCCAAGTGGTCAGTGGGCCACTGTGGGGAGAGGGACACCTTTTTAAAAACAACGGGGGGTGAAGCTAAAATGTAGTCGATGCGACTGCTGGCTCCGCGACTATTATGCCAGGTGAAGCCCGGCATGCTGGGGTTGCATGTCTTAAAACCATCAACAAGTTTAAAGGAACGAATAAAATGGCGAAAGTGCCCAGAGCTGACATCCTGTCTACCCTCCAACGAGATGTTAAAGTCCCCTCCTAAAATCAAGTGTCGATCTGTGACACAGAACGGGGACAACTCTTCAAAGAGAGTTATACGGGATGAGGCCTCCACTGGAGCGTAGACACATATGGCCCGGAGGCGCTGTCCCCTCCATGTGGCGTCCACTCCCAAAACCCTACCTTGAAGAACGGTAAACGATCTTACTTCTTCAAAGGCGCGGTCGCCAAAAAGGATCCCGACGCCTGAGGAGTGGACACCACCTACGCTCCAGTAGGATCTACCCCTCTTCCATTGTCGTGAAAAGAGAGCCTCGTCCCGCTGGTCCCGGAGGTGGACTTCCTGCAGAAAACAAATGCTGAAGGGAGAAGATGCCAGCTGATTAAAAACAGATGTGCGCTTTAAAACGTTCCTCAAACCCCTGACATTCAAGGTGACAATATTAAAATTGGCCATGAAATGTTAAAAAGGTAAAATACAATTAAAAACAACACAATAAAATAATAAAAGCCAGCCATTAAAAACAATACCGCATTACTGCCCCCCCTCCTCAGTCAAACCCAAAAGGCCCCCCAGTTCCAGCCCCCCCAGGTACTCCTGTTCATTTGCTTTGTCCTGCACAATACTGTACTCCTGGGGGGGCGCAGGGGACTGTCCCAGGTCCCACACCGGCTGGGGGGCCCCCAACGTCGGGGAGGGGGGACTCTCTCGGCCTTGGTCCCCGGCCGCCACTGCTGGCAAGGTGGCAGCCGGAGGGCTGGAAGCGTCGGGTTGTGCCTCCCTTCTGCTCTTCTTCCTCCTCCGGGGGGATGCGCCGCTCTTTCTCCTCCTGCTGCTAACACCTGGAGCCAGGACTGGAGACCCCTCCTGCATCGCTGTCGCTGGGGCCTCCTCCACCTCGGCCAGGGCTTCTCCTCCTGCCCCCGTCGCCGGCTGTTCCTGCCCTAATGTGGGGGCTTGCACTCCCCCACCACTCTCCTTGCCGACAGCTCCATTACCCGACAGAGCGTCAGCATACGTCGTTTTCTTCTTAGGGCAGGAACGAGCCAGATGGTCCTCGCCGTTGCAGTAGATGCAGCGACGGGGGCCCTTGCAGTCCCTGGCCATGTGCCCCGACTCCAGGCAGTTGCGGCAGCGCAAGTTGGCGCATCCCTCCAGAGTGTGTCCGAAGCTGTGACACTGTCGGCAGAAGGGAGGCTGTCCGGAATAAAACAAGTAAGCCTTATTGCCCTGTAGATTAAAATAGGCTGGGGGATGACTAAAACCGCCCGCGCCATTAGCGTCCGGGCGCAGGCGGGCCTGGAACTGGCGTCGACCAGTCCAGATCCCCAGCTCATCCCGAATCTCCTTGTGGCCAGGAAGAAGGTCCACATACTTGTTCAGGAACTGGCGGACGGCTTCGGCGGTCACATGCGGGTTAAAACAATGGACAGTTATTACCCGCTTGTCGGGCCACCACAGCGGCTCGATGGTGTATCGTCCCAGGAGAGGGTGCTGGGCCCTCTCCTTGCTCCGCTCCAGGACCTTGCTGTAACCCTCGTCGGTGGACAGGGTGACCTCGAAGAACTGGAAGGGGCCATTCCGCTGTACACAAAGGATGTCCTCCATGCGGAGGCCCAGCTCCCCGAAGGCCACCTCCCGGATGAAGGCCAGGCGGTCGGGGAAGGTGCCTACCTCCCCTTCGGCCCTCCAGCAGAACCGGGCGGTATTACGCAGGCCACCACCTGCTACCAGCCACGGCCCGCTGAAGGGCTTCCTCGCTGCACCGCCGGCCGTCGCCATCCGGGATGGTCCACCGACGTCGTTCCTGGAGCAGAGTCCTCCTGCCGCCGTGGTCCCGACGTCCGCCGTGGTCCTGTCGCCGTCCGCCAATCCGGGATGAGCCGAGGATCACTAAACTATAAAAACACCTAAAAAATAAAAACACCAGTTCACCCAACAGGGCGGCGGACAGGCCACCAGCCACTGCGGGATCCCCAGCCTAATAAAAACAAAAATAAAAGCAGGGATAAAAGGCTAAAAGGAAGGCACGGGTCGCCCCGTGGCAGCGGCGGTCAAGCCACCTACTGGTCACGCATTAGGGTCACCGTGCCTTCCTCTAAAAAACCCGACGCAATCCTTTAAAAGCAGTAAAAAGAGCGTAAAATCCACTTGATCTTAGCCAAAAGGCCGAGAAGCGATACCCACAAATTGCGCCCCGCCGGGCGCCGGCATGCGGGATGCCGACGGAGCTGGCGCGGCTCAGCCCTCACCAGCCCCTCTGGCAGGTGTCGCCCAGCGAGTCCACGCGTGATCCAGGGAGACCACAGCCGCGCCACCGGGCACCTAACGCCAGCCGCTAAGCCGGGCCCAGTCTTCCTTTGACAGCAGCAGTGCAGCTCTGCTTGGGCAGAGCCTCCAAAAATACCATGAACTCATCGCTATCCCTCTCCACGGAAATCTTTAGTAAAAGGCGAAAGATTTATACGGGATGAAGAGAGACCCGAGTCGATATGGGGCCGCCGCCAAGCCCGTCGCCGTTAGCCGGGCCTGCGTGACGCCCCCGCTCGGAGTAGAATGCCCAGGGGCGTCGCAGCCGCCGTCCTCGGGGCCCCGACTCCTCCCTGTCCTCCTGTCCTCTCAAAAGACAGCAATCATTTTAACAAACATGAGGGGAAATTCAAAAGGCAAAGATGACATCATGCCTTACCTCAGCGCAGCTGTCCACCGCACAAACAGTGTGTCACCTTCCTTTAAAAAAAAAAAAAAAAAAAAAAAAAAAAAAAGAAAAACGGCGGGAAACGGGGGCCACGCACAGACAGGGCCCCCCCCCTCACAGCACTCAGTCTATTAGTCACTCACTCACTCACTCACTCACTCACTCACTCACTCAGTCAGTCAGTCAGTCAGTCAGTCAGTTCTGCCTTTCGACAACAGGGGGCAGTAGAGGTGCACCATTCCCGGAAGCACTGCAATACCGGGTCGATGCGTGGAGCGGACGGGGCAAGCCCCACTTCCGGCTCCCTGTTCCAAAAATCCGTTTAATATGTGGTCCCCTCCATGGGGGACGTATCAGATATTAAACTGATAAGAACAGATACTACACTTGATCTTAGCCAAAAGGCCGAGAAGCGATACCCACAAATTGCGCCCCGCCGGGCGCCGGCATGCGGGATGCCGACGGAGCTGGCGCGGCTCAGCCCTCACCAGCCCCTCTGGCAGGTGTCGCCCAGCGAGTCCACGCGTGATCCAGGGAGACCACAGCCGCGCCACCGGGCACCTAACGCCAGCCGCTAAGCCGGGCCCAGTCTTCCTTTGACAGCAGCAGTGCAGCTCTGCTTGGGCAGAGCCTCCAAAAATACCATGAACTCATCGCTATCCCTCTCCACGGAAATCTTTAGTAAAAGGCGAAAGATTTATACGGGATGAAGAGAGACCCGAGTCGATATGGGGCCGCCGCCAAGCCCGTCGCCGTTAGCCGGGCCTGCGTGACGCCCCCGCTCGGAGTAGAATGCCCAGGGGCGTCGCAGCCGCCGTCCTCGGGGCCCCGACTCCTCCCTGTCCTCCTGTCCTCTCAAAAGACAGCAATCATTTTAACAAACATGAGGGGAAATTCAAAAGGCAAAGATGACATCATGCCTTACCTCAGCGCAGCTGTCCACCGCACAAACAGTGTGTCACCTTCCTTTAAAAAAAAAAAAAAAAAAAAAAAAAAAAAAGAAAAACGGCGGGAAACGGGGGCCACGCACAGACAGGGCCCCCCCCCTCACAGCACTCAGTCTATTAGTCACTCACTCACTCACTCACTCACTCACTCACTCACTCACTCAGTCAGTCAGTCAGTCAGTCAGTCAGTTCTGCCTTTCGACAACAGGGGGCAGTAGAGGTGCACCATTCCCGGAAGCACTGCAATACCGGGTCGATGCGTGGAGCGGACGGGGCAAGCCCCACTTCCGGCTCCCTGTTCCAAAAATCCGTTTAATATGTGGTCCCCTCCATGGGGGACGTATCAGATATTAAACTGATAAGAACAGATACTACACTTGATCTTAGCCAAAAGGCCGAGAAGCGATACCCACAAATTGCGCCCCGCCGGGCGCCGGCATGCGGGATGCCGACGGAGCTGGCGCGGCTCAGCCCTCACCAGCCCCTCTGGCAGGTGTCGCCCGGCGAGTCCACGCGTGATCCAGGGAGACCACAGCCGCGCCACCGGGCACCTAACGCCAGCCGCTAAGCCGGGCCCAGTCTTCCTTTGACAGCAGCAGTGCAGCTCTGCTTGGGCAGAGCCTCCAAAAATACCATGAACTCATCGCTATCCCTCTCCACGGAAATCTTTAGTAAAAGGCGAAAGATTTATACGGGATGAAGAGAGACCCGAGTCGATATGGGGCCGCCGCCAAGCCCGTCGCCGTTAGCCGGGCCTGCGTGACGCCCCCGCTCGGAGTAGAATGCCCAGGGGCGTCGCAGCCGCCGTCCTCGGGGCCCCGACTCCTCCCTGTCCTCCTGTCCTCTCAAAAGACAGCAATCATTTTAACAAACATGAGGGGAAATTCAAAAGGCAAAGATGACATCATGCCTTACCTCAGCGCAGCTGTCCACCGCACAAACAGTGTGTCACCTTCCTTTAAAAAAAAAAAAAAAAAAAAAAGAAAAAAAAAGAAAAACGGCGGGACACGGGGGCCACGCACAGACAGGGCCCCCCCCCTCACAGCACTCAGTCTATTAGTCACTCACTCACTCAGTCAGTCAGTCAGTCAGTCAGTCAGTCAGTCAGTTCTGCCTTTCGACAACAGGGGGCAGTAGAGGTGCACCATTCCCGGAAGCACTGCAATACCGGGTCGATGCGTGGAGCGGACGGGGCAAGCCCCACTTCCGGCTCCCTGTTCCAAAAATCCGTTTAATATGTGGTCCCCTCCATGGGGGACGTATCAGATATTAAACTGATAAGAACAGATTTTTTTTTTTTTTTTTTTTTATTCATCTTTAATCAACATTTCTGCATACAATCTAAGAACAACACATAAAACTATAAAGCCATTTATCACACACTACCCGTAATAAACTAACATCCATACTAAAACCCATACACATATAAACCCCACTCATAACCTATTAAATCATAATACAACAACGTACATAACACATATTATAAAGCAATCCTATAATACCACATACATAAAACTTTATAAAAAACTTCAAACCTATAACACCATTACAACACACGTTAAAACAGTATTAAATACATAATTACAGCAGAAATCCTAAAATCTTTAAAATGGTAAAACATCATCCGAAATATCCCCATTAAAACTAAGGTCCCCCCCCGACTCGGCAGCAACTAAAAAAGAGCGTTCATTAGCAAAGTCCTGCTGCCCTGCATAAGAACGTCTCTCTTGGGGGGAGACCAAAACACTTTGCAAATCAATTTGCTCTAAGGGGAAGATCGCTTCTCGGCCTAAAGCAGGCGGGCCTGGAACTGGCGTCGACCAGTCCAGATCCCCAGCTCATCCCGGATGTCCTTGTGGCCAGGAAGGAGGTCCACATACTTGTTCAAGAACTGGCGGACGGCTTCGCCGGACACATGCGGGTTAAAACAATGTACCGTAATTACCCGCTTGTCGGGCCACCACAGCGGCTCAACGGTGTATCGTCCCAGGAGAGGGTGCTGGGCCCTCTCCTTGCTCCGCTCCAGGACCTTGGTGTAGCTCTCGTCGGTGGACAGGGTGACCTCGAAGAACTGGAAAGGTCCATTCCGCTGCACACACAGGATGTCCTCCATGCGCAGGCCCAGCTCCCCGAAGGCCACCTCCCGGATGAAGGCCAGGCGGTCGGGGAAGGTGCCTACCTCCCCTTCGGCCCTCCAGCAGAACCGGGCGGTATTACGCAGGCCACCGCCTGCTACCAGCCACGGCCCGCTGAAGGGCTTCCTCGCAGCTCCGCCGGCCGTCGACATCCGGGATGGTCCACCGACGTCGTTCCTGGAGCAGAGTCCTCCTGCCGCCGTGGTCCGGCCGCCGTCCGCCAATCCGGGATGAGCCGAGGAATGCTAAACTATAAAAGCAACTAAAAAATAAAAACACCAGTTCACCCGGCAGGGCGGCGGACAGGCCACCAGCCACTGCGGGATCCCCAGCCTAATAAAAACGAAAATAAAAGCAGGGATAAAAGGCTAAAAGGAAGGCACGGGTCGCCCCGTGGCAGCGGCGGTCAAGCCACCTACTGGTCACGCATTAGGGTCACCGTGCCTTCCTCTAAAAAACCCGACGCAGTCCGTTAAAAGCGATAAAAAGAGCGTAAAATCCACTTGATGCGGGATGCCGACGGAGCTGGCGCGGCTCAGCCCTCACCAGCCCCTCTGGCAGGTGTCGCCCGGCGAGTCCACGCGTGATCCAGGGAGACCACAGCCGCGCCACCGGGCACCTAACGCCAGCCGCTAAGCCGGGCCCAGTCTTCCTTTGACAGCAGCAGTGCAGCTCTGCTTGGGCAGAGCCTCCAAAAATACCATGAACTCATCGCTATCCCTCTCCACGGAAATCTTTAGTAAAAGGCGAAAGATTTATACGGGATGAAGAGAGACCCGAGTCGATATGGGGCCGCCGCCAAGCCCGTCGCCGTTAGCCGGGCCTGCGTGACGCCCCCGCTCGGAGTAGAATGCCCAGGGGCGTCGCAGCCGCCGTCCTCGGGGCCCCGACTCCTCCCTGTCCTCCTGTCCTCTCAAAAGACAGCAATCATTTTAACAAACATGAGGGGAAATTCAAAAGGCAAAGATGACATCATGCCTTACCTCAGCGCAGCTGTCCACCGCACAAACAGTGTGTCACCTTCCTTTAAAAAAAAAAAAAAAAAAAAAAAAAAAAAAAGAAAAACGGCGGGACACGGGGGCCACGCACAGACAGGGCCCCCCCCCTCACAGCACTCAGTCTATTAGTCACTCACTCACTCACTCACTCACTCACTCACTCAGTCAGTCAGTCAGTCAGTCAGTCAGTCAGTTCTGCCTTTCGACAACAGGGGGCAGTAGAGGTGCACCATTCCCGGAAGCACTGCAATACCGGGTCGATGCGTGGAGCGGACGGGGCAAGCCCCACTTCCGGCTCCCTGTTCCAAAAATCCGTTTAATATGTGGTCCCCTCCATGGGGGACGTATCAGATATTAAACTGATAAGAACAGATTTTTTTTTTTTTTTTTTTTTATTCATCTTTAATCAACATTTCTGCATACAATCTAAGAACAACACATAAAACTATAAAGCCATTTATCACACACTACCCGTAATAAACTAACATCCATACTAAAACCCATACACATATAAACCCCACTCATAACCTATTAAATCATAATACAACAACGTACATAACACATATTATAAAGCAATCCTATAATACCACATACATAAAACTTTATAAAAAACTTCAAACCTATAACACCATTACAACACACGTTAAAACAGTATTAAATACATAATTACAGCAGAAATCCTAAAATCTTTAAAATGGTAAAACATCATCCGAAATATCCCCATTAAAACTAAGGTCCCCCCCCGACTCGGCAGCAACTAAAAAAGAGCGTTCATTAGCAAAGTCCTGCTGCCCTGCATAAGAACGTCTCTCTTGGGGGGAGACCAAAACACTTTGCAAATCAATTTGCTCTAAGGGGAAGATCGCTTCTCGGCCTAAAGCAGGCGGGCCTGGAACTGGCGTCGACCAGTCCAGATCCCCAGCTCATCCCGGATGTCCTTGTGGCCAGGAAGGAGGTCCACATACTTGTTCAAGAACTGGCGGACGGCTTCGCCGGACACATGCGGGTTAAAACAATGTACCGTAATTACCCGCTTGTCGGGCCACCACAGCGGCTCAACGGTGTATCGTCCCAGGAGAGGGTGCTGGGCCCTCTCCTTGCTCCGCTCCAGGACCTTGGTGTAGCTCTCGTCGGTGGACAGGGTGACCTCGAAGAACTGGAAAGGTCCATTCCGCTGCACACACAGGATGTCCTCCATGCGCAGGCCCAGCTCCCCGAAGGCCACCTCCCGGATGAAGGCCAGGCGGTCGGGGAAGGTGCCTACCTCCCCTTCGGCCCTCCAGCAGAACCGGGCGGTATTACGCAGGCCACCGCCTGCTACCAGCCACGGCCCGCTGAAGGGCTTCCTCGCAGCTCCGCCGGCCGTCGACATCCGGGATGGTCCACCGACGTCGTTCCTGGAGCAGAGTCCTCCTGCCGCCGTGGTCCCGACGTCCGCCGTGGTCCGGCCGCCGTCCGCCAATCCGGGATGAGCCGAGGAATGCTAAACTATAAAAGCAACTAAAAAATAAAAACACCAGTTCACCCGGCAGGGCGGCGGACAGGCCACCAGCCACTGCGGGATCCCCAGCCTAATAAAAACGAAAATAAAAGCAGGGATAAAAGGCTAAAAGGAAGGCACGGGTCGCCCCGTGGCAGCGGCGGTCAAGCCACCTACTGGTCACGCATTAGGGTCACCGTGCCTTCCTCTAAAAAACCCGACGCAGTCCGTTAAAAGCGATAAAAAGAGCGTAAAATCCACTTGATGCGGGATGCCGACGGAGCTGGCGCGGCTCAGCCCTCACCAGCCCCTCTGGCAGGTGTCGCCCGGCGAGTCCACGCGTGATCCAGGGAGACCACAGCCGCGCCACCGGGCACCTAACGCCAGCCGCTAAGCCGGGCCCAGTCTTCCTTTGACAGCAGCAGTGCAGCTCTGCTTGGGCAGAGCCTCCAAAAATACCATGAACTCATCGCTATCCCTCTCCACGGAAATCTTTAGTAAAAGGCGAAAGATTTATACGGGATGAAGAGAGACCCGAGTCGATATGGGGCCGCCGCCAAGCCCGTCGCCGTTAGCCGGGCCTGCGTGACGCCCCCGCTCGGAGTAGAATGCCCAGGGGCGTCGCAGCCGCCGTCCTCGGGGCCCCGACTCCTCCCTGTCCTCCTGTCCTCTCAAAAGACAGCAATCATTTTAACAAACATGAGGGGAAATTCAAAAGGCAAAGATGACATCATGCCTTACCTCAGCGCAGCTGTCCACCGCACAAACAGTGTGTCACCTTCCTTTAAAAAAAAAAAAAAAAAAAAAGAAAAAAAAAGAAAAACGGCGGGACACGGGGGCCACGCACAGACAGGGCCCCCCCCCTCACAGCACTCAGTCTATTAGTCACTCACTCACTCACTCAGTCAGTCAGTCAGTCAGTCAGTCAGTCAGTCAGTCAGTTCTGCCTTTCGACAACAGGGGGCAGTAGAGGTGCACCATTCCCGGAAGCACTGCAATACCGGGTCGATGCGTGGAGCGGACGGGGCAAGCCCCACTTCCGGCTCCCTGTTCCAAAAATCCGTTTAATATGTGGTCCCCTCCATGGGGGACGTATCAGATATTAAACTGATAAGAACAGATTTTTTTTTTTTTTTTTTTTTATTCATCTTTAATCAACATTTCTGCATACAATCTAAGAACAACACATAAAACTATAAAGCCATTTATCACACACTACCCGTAATAAACTAACATCCATACTAAAACCCATACACATATAAACCCCACTCATAACCTATTAAATCATAATACAACAACGTACATAACGCATATTATAAAGCAATCCTATAATACCACATACATAAAACTTTATAAAAAACTTCAAACCTATAACACCATTACAACACACGTTAAAACAGTATTAAATACATAATTACAGCAGAAATCCTAAAATCTTTAAAATGGTAAAACATCATCCGAAATATCCCCATTAAAACTAAGGTCCCCCCCCGACTCGGCAGCAACTAAAAAAGAGCGTTCATTAGCAAAGTCCTGCTGCCCTGCATAAGAACGTCTCTCTTGGGGGGAGACCAAAACACTTTGCAAATCAATTTGCTCTAAGGGGAAGATCGCTTCTCGGCCTAAAGCAGGCGGGCCTGGAACTGGCGTCGACCAGTCCAGATCCCCAGCTCATCCCGGATGTCCTTGTGGCCAGGAAGGAGGTCCACATACTTGTTCAAGAACTGGCGGACGGCTTCGCCGGACACATGCGGGTTAAAACAATGTACCGTAATTACCCGCTTGTCGGGCCACCACAGCGGCTCAACGGTGTATCGTCCCAGGAGAGGGTGCTGGGCCCTCTCCTTGCTCCGCTCCAGGACCTTGGTGTAGCTCTCGTCGGTGGACAGGGTGACCTCGAAGAACTGGAAAGGTCCATTCCGCTGCACACACAGGATGTCCTCCATGCGCAGGCCCAGCTCCCCGAAGGCCACCTCCCGGATGAAGGCCAGGCGGTCGGGGAAGGTGCCTACCTCCCCTTCGGCCCTCCAGCAGAACCGGGCGGTATTACGCAGGCCACCGCCTGCTACCAGCCACGGCCCGCTGAAGGGCTTCCTCGCAGCTCCGCCGGCCGTCGACATCCGGGATGGTCCACCGACGTCGTTCCTGGAGCAGAGTCCTCCTGCCGCCGTGGTCCCGACGTCCGCCGTGGTCCGGCCGCCGTCCGCCAATCCGGGATGAGCCGAGGAATGCTAAACTATAAAAGCAACTAAAAAATAAAAACACCAGTTCACCCGGCAGGGCGGCGGACAGGCCACCAGCCACTGCGGGATCCCCAGCCTAATAAAAACGAAAATAAAAGCAGGGATAAAAGGCTAAAAGGAAGGCACGGGTCGCCCCGTGGCAGCGGCGGTCAAGCCACCTACTGGTCACGCATTAGGGTCACCGTGCCTTCCTCTAAAAAACCCGACGCAGTCCGTTAAAAGCGATAAAAAGAGCGTAAAATCCACTTGATGCGGGATGCCGACGGAGCTGGCGCGGCTCAGCCCTCACCAGCCCCTCTGGCAGGTGTCGCCCGGCGAGTCCACGCGTGATCCAGGGAGACCACAGCCGCGCCACCGGGCACCTAACGCCAGCCGCTAAGCCGGGCCCAGTCTTCCTTTGACAGCAGCAGTGCAGCTCTGCTTGGGCAGAGCCTCCAAAAATACCATGAACTCATCGCTATCCCTCTCCACGGAAATCTTTAGTAAAAGGCGAAAGATTTATACGGGATGAAGAGAGACCCGAGTCGATATGGGGCCGCCGCCAAGCCCGTCGCCGTTAGCCGGGCCTGCGTGACGCCCCCGCTCGGAGTAGAATGCCCAGGGGCGTCGCAGCCGCCGTCCTCGGGGCCCCGACTCCTCCCTGTCCTCCTGTCCTCTCAAAAGACAGCAATCATTTTAACAAACATGAGGGGAAATTCAAAAGGCAAAGATGACATCACGCCTTACCTCAGCGCAGCTGTCCACCTCACAAACAGCGTGTCACCTTCCTTTAAAAAAAAAAAATTAAAAAAAAAGGCGGGAAAAGGGGGCCGCGCACGGACAGGGCCTCTCCCTCACAACACATGCAGCTAATTAGCTGGCCATCCAGGGGCACCCAGTCTATTAATCACTCACTCACACAATCCGTTCAATATGTGGTCCCCTCCATGGGGGACGTATCAAAACAACCATTTCATACCGAAATAAAATGTAAATCAGCTCAGATACATGAATAATATTATGCTTGTACTACTTACATTAAAGACATAATCACAATCTAAAAGGCTGAAACATTTCCACACCATGCAAATCAATGCCAACACAGTACAATAAGACTTTCAAAGATAACATTAAAGAAATAGAACTACCTGCAGAACTATTACCCATAAAATAGGAAAAGGGCAATAAGACCAGCAAATACAACTAGTAACTGCAATGATGGAAGTGTCCAAAGCTTAGGATGATCGGACAGGTAGGACATGTAGGACAAGTAATAGAGGAATAACGGCAGAGAACTGGCAGCCAGGGTAGTAGAAAGTCAGACAGAATTAGATTCGATTAGAATTACGATGGAGATTGAGCGTAGGGTGAACGGGATAGGAGATGTAGGACAGAGCAGGACTGGTTTGGGTGAGATGGTCTGAGTAGTAGGTAGAAATTAGGATGGAGATGGTTTTAGTGTAGGCGTTACAGGTCAGTAGATGTCGGACAGAATGAAAAACCATCCGGTGGAGTGCCTGAGGCCGTCTGAATGTCTGGTTGAATAATAATAGAAGCTTCGTGGGGAAAACGCCTTTACGTCTCCCCAGCTTGCTTTACGGAGAGTATGCTGTGCACATTGGGCTGCCTAGCTCAAGTACCCACCAAAGCGACCCTCTGATTACAGGCACACAGGCTTAGCCCACTGAGCCTCCTGCTGCTGTGGGTAAGATAGGTGAGATCGGTAGACACCTTCCTACCTGATCTGGTAACTCGTTTTAGCTGAATTGGCCTAGGTGGGTCTTAGACATAAATAAACAGTGGCGGTAGTGCTCCCGTTTGACCGATCGACACGAAATTTCTCTGGGGTACAGCCCTACATTAATGAGACAAATCTGGAAATGATTGGCTGAAGCATGCCTGAGATATAGCTGTCTGATTGAAATGGGCGAGGCAGCAGTACAGTCAGGGTGTGGCTGGTAGCCATATCTTACCAAAAGTTTAAGTTTTTTTTCTAAATCTTTAAAAGGACTGTCTCCTGATTTGAATGACACCAGATTTATGTAGGTTGGGTGAAAATCCTAGGAGATTAACCCCCAGGGGTCTGAGGCCTCTTTTCCACTTTCGGGGTAGTCTGACATGCCTTGACATTTTTAAATATTTCACCTATCTAAAAAACATTTATCCCAAAGTGTTGCATGTGCTTTTATTCAGCACAAACTCAGCACCAATGATCTGAGACCACTCATAATGTTATTTTATTTTTTGTTAAAATCAACTTTAAACATATGCTTTTCAGAAACCTATTTTCAGACATGCTGATAAATTATAAAAAATCACATTATAGACATTTCTAGGTAAGACTTTTGAGCTCTGAAGCTTATAGACACAGGGGTTGGTTACACACAGGTGAAAGAGACATTCTGAAATTTTATGTGGTTTGATTACTAAAGTGTTAGAACTTTGGAGTGACACTCTTTTTCTGAAAGTCAGTGGCCAGCACAATGAATATTGATGTGATAGGCGTTCCCACACCTCTAGTAGTTTGCATACTGTCAATGGCCCGTCAGTCTGGAATGTCACTGCACCCCACACCCATCACTTTGGAAAGGTAGTTTGATATGCAAGAGAAGTAGCAACAAAAAAATCCTTTTTTTTAAAAACAAAATCAGTTTATTGATAGATAGAATGTCACAACATAAGTGAATAAATGTACAACACAAAATAAGCAAATCACAAAATAAATGGGTGCATGAATAATGTTTATTTGCGACAGTTCATTCACAAATCAATATAACAAATTTTTAGTCCTGATTCGCATGCCAAGCCTCGAAACAGTTTCTGTTTGGTTGAAGGCAAAGCTGGACATCACAAGCTACGCATTTCCATGGGGTTTTTGTTTTGTTCCCACCATGCATCCTGCAATTCATACAAGTCTTTCGCCCTGAGGTAGCCTTCATCCTGCCGTCAGTGCTCAGCTCAGCCCCAAGAACTGGCACATGAACACCACTCATCTTTGTGGGGACATTCAGTGTCACCCACACAGCTGTGCGGTGAGCTCCTCCATGAACGCCTTGTGGGTCATGCTGTCCTGTTGCATGATCTCTCTGTGGATAATGTAGGCGTTAGTCGCGGAAATGTCCAAGAAGTGAAGAAAAAGTTTCCTGTACCACTTCATTCTCTTGTGCTGTGTCGTGTAGTACTGGATCAGCTGGTCCGACAAATCCACACCTCCCATGTACTTGTTGTACTCCGTCACCGGTGAGGGGCATGGAAATGACTCGGTGATCCAGACACCCTGCTTGGATTTAACTTTCCTTCGTACCGTATCCCCAGCATAGGCGTTATGGATGGTGGAGCAGACGGACACCTCTCTCGTGTCCTTCCACTTCACAAAGAGAAGAGGCCCGTCCCTTATCCAGCGGTACATCCCTCTGGGCGACTTCTTTGTTAGTGCATTGATGGCACTACGTGGACAGTCCTTCCTAAACTCTCTATAAGTTCCAAACTTAGATGCATACAAGTCCTTGAAAAGTTTTGGACTTGTGTAGAAGTTGTCCATATATACATGGTACCCGGACCCCAAAAAACATCTATCGGTCAGTGACATGACAGAGTCATAAGTCCCTGGCCAGTGGGGAAGTTGTTCTTTCCAGTGTATACTGAAAAGTCCACAGTATACCCATTGCTGGAATCTGCGATAAGGTTCCATAGCACTACATGCTTTGGACCCTTAATTATGCACCATTAATATCTAATTACAATTATATGGCCAATAAAACAATTAAAATGTCACCTTATATGCATGCTATTAAAAACAGGGTTCTTGCAGGTATCAGAAAGTTAAATTTAAGGCCCTTTTAAGACCTTTTAAGACCATTATGAGTAAAATTTAAGACCAACACGATGCATTACAAGAAACATTCGAATGATACCAGAAATTCTCATATTTTATGTCACTCATATCCTTAGCCCAACATCCACATATCATATGTGTTTACAAAGTGCGTTTTAATATGTTCACATGTGTTTAAAGCATGTGGGAGTGGTATTGTAAGGCTTAAACTATAAAAAAGTTTATGTATATGGTCTTTCTATATTGCGGATTTTCATCTATCGCTGATGGGTCTGGAATGTAACTTAGGTGGGGGGATCCAGACCCATCAGCCATAGGTGAAAATTCGCGATATAGAAAGACCATATACATAAACTTTTTTATAGTTTAAGCCTTAAAATATATAGTGATCCCCCGCCTATCGCAGAAGTTACGCTCCAGTCCCATCAGCGATAATGAAAACAATTGGAAACAGCTGATAAACACGGGGAATCTACACAGGGTTAACGAGGGGGCGTGGCACATGGGAGGAGCGAATGAGCGGGGCAGGATATACTGCACTTTTAATCAGATTTTTTAGATTTTCAAAATAAATTCAAATTCAAATAAGTTTTTTTTTCATCTCTATTTTGCTTTTTTGTCTTGGTTTAACTTTTTAAAATCTTGTTTTTATAAAGCACTTTAAATAACCCCTGTGTATGATAATAAAAACTTGCCTTGCCCTACCATAAGGAGACCGAGAAACGTTCACCTCAAGACCACACGAACAACTAAAAACTATATGCTGGAAACTAAGACATTCACAAGGTAACTCCAGGATAAGCTCTGTAAAAGTAGAAATGTGTTTATTTTATGATAAGATAACGTGAGCCAACTGGCTAGTACTGTAGTTGCCTTTTAACTGAAAAAATTCACTCCAGTCAGAGAAAAAAGTTACTAACGCACTACTGTACATCAAAACATTTACATTGCAATAATTTATGGCATGAAATAAACTTGTAACTATATCATTCAGTAATACAAATAATAAAACAACATACCGTTCACATTAGCCTCACGGACTAAGTTAGCGCTTGATTCCCCTGCACTTCCTGTTGTGGCTGAGCGTGCACCTGACGTCAGTGGCTGAAAGTGCACGTTCTGCAGCCAGACCCTTCTCAAACTGTGTGCTTGCCTAGCCGCAGTGATCACGCAATGGGATTTGTAGTTTTATTACCACGCAGACACTGGTGCAGACCAGAAAACACAACCAACAGATTAGTTTTACAGCATTTTACTATTTTATTTTCTGCGGACAATGCTTATTGGGAATGAATGGAGGTAAGAATTTTAAGACTTGGGTAAATTAAATTTAAGACCGAGGATGAAAATCTGGGCATTTTAAGGCCTTAAATTTAACTTTCTGAATTTTTTACTTTTTAAGACCCCGCGGGAACCCTGTAAAAAGTTAAGACCTTTAAAAAGGAACACATCCGCAGACTTCCAACCTCTGCACAAGGGTCAGGCTAAAACAGTATCATACACCTTCCCAAAACACATAAAATCAGTAACCTTGGGAATAAAATAGGTCAATCACACAATAAACAGCACAACAGATCAAACAAAATGTTAATAAATGTTAATATTGATGAATAAGTGCTAACAGTGATCAACCAAAACAGTGCTCAGTAAAATCTGTAAATGCCATTAAATAAAATCCATACCAAATAAAACACACACAGAGAAAAACAAAGCACACTTACCTAAAACCCGAAGTGTCCTCTGTGTGCTTCAGGAAAGTGCATCATGTCAACCCTGTAGGATGGAGTGTCACCACCTAGACGTACCGGGGCAGCTTACGCCTAGGATCAAGGTAGTTGGATGGATGTCAACTTACCTCTGGGGGTAAGTCGTTTAGGTGGATGGCAGCTTCCTTCTGGGGTCTGGAGGTTTGGGTGAATGTCAGCTTACCTCTGAGATCAGAGCGTTTGGGCGGATGGCAGCTTGCCACTGGGGTTAGGGAATTTCAGTGGATGTGAGCTTACCTCAGGGGCCTGCGTGTTTGGGTAGACCGCAGCTTGCCTCTGGGATCAGGGTGCTTGGAGGGACAGCAGCTTACCTCTGTGGTTGGGCCGGTTGCATGTTTGGGAGCTTACCTCTAGGGCCAGGGCGTTTGGTGGATGGCAGCTTACCTCTGGGATCAAGGCATCTGAGTGGATGAAAGCTTACCTCTATTATCAGGGTGTTTGGGTTTATGTCATCTTAACTCCTGGGTCAAGGCGCTTGGTTGGATGCAGTTGGTTCGATCAGAGCTTTACCTTTGGAATTAGGGCATTTGAGTAAATGACAGCTTAACTCTGTGATGATGGTGTTTGGGTACATGTCAGCTTACCTCTGGGGTCAGAGCGTTTGTGTGTAGGGCAGCTTATCACAGCTAACTCTCAATTAGTTTAACTGAATTTATCCAAAAATTATTATTATTTCTATACCTGACACACAAAATACTGTGACTTACATATAATGTGATATGTTGTTAATACAACCAGTAATCAGAACAGTGTGACATGTGCTGCACACCAGGGCAATTTCAGAATCCCTAATCAGATCTGTAGTTAACACCAAGTTATGGTAAACCAAGTGACGCCTATATACATGTATGGAAATCACACAATCGGAAAAATAGTTTACCGAAATATTAACAGAGGTATTTCTCACTCACTATCAAACACGATGTAAATTTTCCCTGTAGTAATTAATAGATCAATAGACACAAAAAACCCAGAGGCACACCAACGAAAACACAACGCAATGCTAGTACCAACTAGCAAGAACTAGCTAAACAGCTAAAAATTCGCAAGAAACTTCTAAATTATCGAAACTCAGCTACATCGATAAGTACATAAATTACCACGAAACATACATGTATTAGTTTAATAAAGTCTAAGCAGAAATTATCAAAATAAATCCGGCTTTGGTTTTGTTTGCCGGAGCTCAAACGTCGGACATCTCCCTTAGTAAAAGGGCGCGGACTCTGGTCGTTAACAGCCACCTGCCGCTCGCGCCACACAACGTCGTTGACCGCAGTCTGTCATACTCTCGCGTGTTTACGTCTGACTGACGCGTGCCGCAATAGTGAGATTTAGCAGTACTAACGTTAAAAAAAGCTCTTACTGACCTCATTTTACTGTATCATATGCGCAGTAATTTATCTTGCTTTCTTAAAATAACCAATAAATTTTGGTGCTACTGCTCTGTCTGAGTCCATGAATTATGTCCTGCATAGAAATGTGTAGTGGCAGAACATTTAAACAACTGGATCGCATTTTAAAACATAATCTTATGTAGACATCACACCTCTCCCGGAAGACTCCCGCAAATGCACCACAGCTCACTCACACCCCCGAACGATGTGCAGCATCCCGGAAATCTGTCCACACAGAAATAAAAGCAATCAAACGCAGGGAAGTGGCCAGGAGCCTACGGATTGTATGTTGGGCGCGGCTACGGATCGTCTGCCACCGCCCCCCAACTTTCACAGCCAGCACCCCCTCCCTTCTCTAAAGTGGGATAATTCAGACATCCCAACCTGCAAAAACTCAATTCAGGAAGGTGCCCCCAACCCCCCGACAAGGAGGGAGATAACTTCAACAAACTTGATTTCACAGTTTAATTTGTTCATTAATTTCCTCTGGTCAGCGCACTAAATTACGAAGGTCAATATTATGTATTTTGACAAATAATAAAAGTAGATTACTTTACCATTTATGCAAATTCCTTAATTATATTCCATTGCTACTTTACAAAAGTCTTCAAGGAGTCTTTCATGACAGCATTAGCAACTAACCAACTGTCTAACTAGTGTAGACCTGAATAATACAGCACATGAAATGACACTTGTTAAACTCACCTCAACATGCCTTTTACAATCGTTTAAACCGTCATGGGCAATGCTGAAATCACTGTTGCAAACAGTACAGCGCGCGGAACATTGTCATTATTTTCATCCTTATTAGACAAGGATACACTTTTGTGTAGTCTGAATTGAAATGCGTTTTATATTTTCGTTTTTTGGGGCACTCTCCCTCTGTCATTATGCTCCACTGAACTGATAACTTCGGTCCTCGAGAAGTTAAATAAAACCCCGCCCGCATTGAAATTTGATTGGCTTATTTTGCTAAGTAAACCAATCGGGATGCTGTCTGTCTAGCACGGGCTACAGGCACACACGCAGGGATCCACACATATGCACGTTCTCTCTCTCGCTCTCTCTCTCTCTCGCTCATTCCGTCATGCGCGCGCGTCTTCTTTCAGGGATATTTTATTGAATTTGCCAAGAGGAGACTCCCGGAACTTCCGGGAGACTCGGGATGTCTGGATAACTGCTTATTTGTACTATAATGATAGCTGTTAATTTTCAGGGAGCTGTGATGATATTCGAAATTGTGCAGGGTTATATAAGTACTGTGAAGCTCTCGTTATCCAGTTAAATGTTTAAAAATATTTATTATTTTATCATATTTTATGTATACTTTCAGCTTATTCACAGGTCTCTCCTGCATTCATCCGTCCATGCCATAATGTAAAATCAGACAGATTGCTTAACTTGCAGCTGTCCAATTACGCGTACATATTTTATTGCTGCAGATAATTAAAGTAGGTAATACAACGCTGAAGGTTAGATGTATAGTACGATTACATATGTACAACATGTGGTCATTTCAGTCAGACAAACGTTTAAAATGGAAAACGAGCTTTCCGTTTTTACCGGCAATTTCCGTAGCACGTCTTAGTCGAAGTACTACACTGCCATCTATTGGACAAGTCAGGTTACTGAATCGTGAAATGTGTCTGTACTGAAATTGATAAAACAAACATAATATCTTCAGTCATGTTTTCTTTTAGGACCACTACAAGAGCATTATCAGTATGAAGGTTTATCAATAAAAATAATTTATTAAAATAAATATTACAGGGCTCTCCCTGAAAATAAGATGCTCTTAGCTTCCAAAGCCAAGGACACATTCTAGTGATTTTCCAGGAGACTGGACCTAACTAACCTGGGGCCTTATGAAAAACAATCAATTATTTGCAATTATTTGCAATTTGAACTGTCATGTTGAAGCTCACAAGGTGTGGAGAACAAGAAACACAAGTATGGGAGAAAAGCAAGGTGCAAAGCATACACAAGCAGTGTAACGACATATCAGTTACAATGTATGATTAAAAATACATAATTTCTCACAGTATGAATAGTGGCCCGTTGCTCCTACTATAGCCTCACACCTCCAGGGTCATGGGTTCAATCTGCACCCCTGCTGTAATAAACAGTGAAGTTATTACAGTAACATGATGTTTATCAATAAAATAGTACAATACTGTAGAAAAAATGCTTTCTGGGCAATATTTATGAGAAACTTGCCGATAAAATACTGTAATGTACTGTAATTCTGTACATGAACTGCAAAAAAATAAACTGTAGAATTTACTCAGATTGAATGATGTAACAATTTGCACTCACTTTTTTGGGTTGACTTTAAACCCTTTTTAAGTAAAGTATACCCAATTCTAGGAGACATTTTAAATAAATAAAGCTATAATATACCTACTGTCACAGTACCATCCTATAAGATTTACTCAAATCAATTAATATTTCAATATTAATATTAATTAATTTGAATATTAACATTAATTAATATTTCAAATCAATATTTGTACTCACTCGTTTGGGTAAATTGGGGTATTATTTTTCATGAGTAAAGTAAAGCCAAGTTTAGCAAATAACATACCTAATGTATTTAAAGGGCCTTCTTCAGCATCCAACGCAAAGTGGTACCAGGCTTGAAACAAGGGTCTTTGCCAGTATGACTTGATACAGTTTTCTGTCCCTTTGGGAGTAAAGGTCTTTGTTCAAGAGCTAATTAATGTGGCTATTCTGCCAAGGCTGGGCTGTTCTGCAGCTGTGGTATATTTCGCCCACCGTCATGAAGGAAACTCTGCCAAATACTGACCTTGCAAGATGTTCTCTGTTGAGATAAAAAAAAAATGGAGCAGCTGTGATTGCTCATGTAATGCTTTTTTTGGGGTGATGTATTTGTTAATGTAAGGCCACTTTGATTACCCACACTTGGCCTTGTAGCCTTATATTTGCAGAAAAGAGCCTGAACAGTGATATTCTTTGCTGTGTGGGTCCTGGAACTGCCCACTTCCCTGTAGACCAATAGTGTTGGATGTATATTTGCATAGCATGACATAGTACTGCCAATGATTTCGTAGATTTTTAATTCATTGTCATGATGTTGAGTAGGACAAGCACATAAAACCCCAAATATATTGTGACTACCACAGCTAAAATGGATCTTGGTGGGATGTGTTGGTTTGTGCTCCATGGAGTGATTTTGGCTGGGAGACTAAGACTGGATGTACATAGAATAAAAAAACCTCAATGACTTCTAACATCCCCACCATAAGAACACACATTAAATCCTGCTTATTCTAATCCTGGTATTTAAACCATCAGTTTCTCAGGACTCTTTAGCAGTTATACATCTCTAAATACACAAAGCCAACTGATACAGAGCAATCAGTTTAAACAACCAAAGGAATCCTGAAACGGAACAAGCAATGATATGTGGTAGAGACTAATATCTGTGGCATTCCATTCTCAACTGCGGTGGGATTCTAAATATTATGTAAAGATGGATATCCAAAAATTAAGCCTAATTAAAAGTGAAATATTAAATGAGCAAAATAATTAAATTTGTTGTTCAATCCCAAGTTGTGATTAAAAAGCAATGAGGCTGCCACCCATTATATCTGCTCTAGGGAAATGCACTTCTGCAGCCACTAGGGGAGCTCTCACCTTCTCTCAGCTCTGCTAAATAATGTTGCGTAGTCTAACAAGCTTTATAATCTGTGTCAGTGAGCACTGCTTTACTGGAAATGCCTCCCCCCGGAATTATTGTAAACAGGTATTACGTATCATAGGAGAAATATTTGAAAATGAAATAGATTTATTAACTGGCTCCTGAAATTAGGAATTATAAATGAACTGACCTTAATGAGTATTAATTAAATTAATTCAGAGACATTGCAGTTCATTCCACATGAAAAGTTACAACTTAAGCTAAATCTGCTTAAATCATTTAGAGTGTTTAATAACACATTCAAGTTCAAGCAACTTGAAAAACTGAGCTTTTAAACTTAAATCATTTGAGGCAACTAATTTCCTCTGATTTGAGTAAACTCAACCTAGCAGGGTTTACAGCGTGGGTGAACTTCAGCTTCATTTATTTAAAATAATTTATTTCCTAAATTTGGGTATACTTTTCTTAAAAAAAAAAATCAGTTTAAATATACCCCAAGATAAGTGAGTGCAAAAATGCTGCCTTATTTAATTAGCGTAAATCGTGTGTTTATATCTACAATGCATTAAAATTAGTGGGTGCAGTTCGGGTATGAGGGCCCCACCACTGGCAGATGGCAGAGTCCCCCATCCCCCTCCCCGCACCCCCAAGGCCCTAATGTAATATGGACTGTGTATATCACTAAGGTGCAAAAAGTGGGCGAGCAGTTGAGGCACGGGCACCCCACCGCTGTCAGACGGCAGAGCCCCACCTGCCTCAACCCACCTCCTCAGCCCTAGTGTCATGTGATGTCTAACATGCAAGTAAAATTTGAGGAGCAGTGTCTCAGCGCACCTCCCCACCGCCCCTCAAGGCCCTAGTGTTGTGTGAAATGTGGTGTTGGGCCCAGGGGAGCAATAAGGGCGTGCCAGGAGTGGGCCCCCCCCCGGCACCGGGGCCAGATCCCCGATTGGCCCCGATTAGTCCCCATCCCTGACCCCGCACAGCCGGCAGGGACGGCCAACCGAGGTGTTCAGGGGCGCCACAGGCAGCCCGGCAGCAGGGACCCCCCCCAGGCGCAGACCGGGAGAGACCCACCACACCACGCCCGATGAGACCCCGGCTAGCAGCCAAGGACGGGACAACTCCAGACCCCCCAGCAAACGGGGAGCCGGTCCGGCTAGGCGGGATGACCCCCGCCCCCCGGCCACCCCAAGCCCCCCCCCAGGCGAGGCAGAGGCTCCCCCCACCGCCCCCCCCCCCAACCACCCCACAGCGCCCGAGGGCCCCGCGCCGGAATCGCCAACGGCAGACAACGACCCGCCCCACCAGGCAACGGGCCCGGGCAGACCAGGCACCCCCAGCATGCGGGCGACCACCCGCCCGGGAGCCGGAGCAGCGGCCCCAGCAGATAGAGCCCACGGCCCCAAACCCACCCACCCCAGCGCAGCGGCACAGGCGGAACCCAGAGGCCCCACCCCCCGATCACACCCTCAGCGCGCCACCCACCCCAGGGGGGCAGAACCCCCAACCCCCCGCACCGCCCCCAACAGGCCAGGCCAGCGGCCACCCAGAGACATTGACCACGTGCCCTCAGCCAAGAGAAACCCCAGAGGACCACAACAACCCTGCCCCTCCGCCCCCAGCCCCCAACCCGGGACAGTGATGGTAATGCCCCACCACCCTCGACAACATTACATTAAAAAGTTAATTATTGGAGCCCAAATATCTTCAAAATCGATCAATTGATTTTTCTTACAGGCAGATGACCTCTCCATGGAAACATAATCCCAGAGTAGATTTTTGAACAGATTTATATTTAAATTCTCTTTTGACTTCCAGTTCAGAAGGATTGTTTTCTTGGCAATGGTTAGTACTGTAAGAAGCATGCATGATTTATTCGTGTCTATATTAGTGTTAGTGAGGTCCCCAAGCAGGCAGAGTGAGGGGGAGGGTGGGATGGGATGCCCTAGGTGTGTCGATAAGTCTTCACAAATCCTTTGCCAGAATTCGTTGACCGGTGTGCAGTACCAGAAAGCATGCAGGTAATTATCTGGTGCGTCCTTTTTACAAGTTAGGCATATGTCAGTATCTCTGATACCCATCTGGAACATCCTCTGCCCTGTGTAGTGTGTTCTGTGTAAAATTTTGTACTGTAATAGCTGCAGGTTGGAGTTCTGATTCATTCGGAAGGTATTCAAGCAAATTTGCCTCCAGAAGTTAGTGTCTGGATTGATGAGTAAATCCCTTTCCCATTTGTGGGTAGGGAGTGAGAGCGTTATATCAGATTCTGCTAGATGCACGTAAATCCTAGACAGTAGTTTTTTAGTTGGTGTTATTAAGAAGTTTGCTATTTTAGGTGAAAGCTCCAGCTCTAATTGCTTACGGCACCATCTATTATGTATTATTGATTTAAGCTGAAGATATTCTAAGTATTTGTTTTTCTCAATGCTATAAGTTTCTGCTATTTTGTCAAATGATATCATGCGATTGTCTTGGATTATGTTCGAGGCGCTTGATTCCTTTATTATGCCAAGCCAGGAAGTTTATCATTTTTTTATTTAACAAGATGTCAGGGTTGTTCCAGATGGGTGTCAGTTTGCATGGGACCAGTGAGGTTTGGTTCATTTTAAGAAATTCCCACCAGGCTGTCAGTGATGTGCTGATGTTGATGCTCTTAAAACAACATTGTCGTTTAAGTATATGACTGATAAATGGCAGGTCCTGGACTCGAATATCATTACAGAACGTTTGCTCAATATCCAGCCAGTTAAGGTCTAAGTTATTTTGTGTAGTCCATTTTAGGACATATATCAATCTATTGGCAAGAAAGTAGTTGTAGAAATTGGGAAGCTCCAAACCCCCACAGTTTTTGGGTTTCTGTAAAGTTTTTAAACTTATTCGTGGTGGTTTAGATTTCCATAGATATTTTGAGATTAAGGAGTCCAGTGAATTAAACCAAGTCCGCGGAGGTTGACTCGGAACCATTGAGAACGTGTAGTTAATTTTTGGTAAGATCATCATTTTGACTGTTGCTACTCTTCCCAGAAGTGATGTGGGTAGATTGTTCCACCGTGCAAGGTCATCTTCTATCTTTTTAAGCAGCGGACTGTAATTTAATCGCATCAGATCTGACAGCTTGGCAAAAATGTTAATACCCAGATATCTAATGTTCCCAGATTGAAGTGGGATAGTTGGATTGGACTGGAAGTCACAAGATATTGGAAGAGTAGTCGACTTATTCCAATTAATAGAGTAATCTGAAATGGAGGAGAACTTATCTATGAGTCTTATCGTCTCTGTGAGGGAACCCTGTGTATTTTGAAGAAAAAGTAATACATCATCTGCATAAAGACTAATTTTATGGGTTATACTTGCTGTTTGAATACCTTTGATATTATTATTGTTCCGAATTGCTGCTGCCAATGGTTCAATAAATATAGCAAATAGTGATGGAGAAAGTGGACAACCTTGCCTAGTGCCCCTTCTGAGAGTGAAGCTTGGGGAGATTTGATCATTCGTTTTTTACGCAGGCTTTAGGTGAACTGTATAAAATTTTAATCCAGGTTACGAAGTTCTCGCGAAATCCAAATTTTAGTAAGGTTGCCATTAGAAATTTCCAGTTGACCCTGTCAAAAGCCTTTTCTGCGTCCAATGAGATGATTATGGCTTCCTTATTTTGAATGTTGCAGTAGTCTATTACGCCAATTAGTCTCCTCATGTTGTTAGTGGACTGTCTGCCTTTAATGAAACCCGTTTGATCTGGATGTATTATATAAGGTGTCACTTTTTCAATTCTACTAGCCAGTGCTTTGCTAATGATTTTAAGGTCCGCATTTATGAGTGATATTGGTCGGTAGCTAGAGGGGAGAGCAGGGTCTTTGTCAGGTTTGAGGAGCAGGTTAATGTCTGCACAATTCATATTTGGGGGGATGCTGCTAGTTTCTTTAATTTCTATAACCATTCTATGGAATAGTGGTGCTAGCAGAGGCCAAAATGTTTTGTAGAATTCTGCTGGAAGTCCATCTGGACCTGGGGCTTTCCCGTTAGGCATACATTGTAGTAAGGAGTAAGGAAGGAGGAAGACCGGAGAGTAAGGAAGGAGGAAGACCGGAAATGCGGTAAGTGACGTCAGACGCCGGAGACTTGGCGGAAAATCTGAATGAACAGCGAGCTGAGCGAGGACAGCGAGGGGAAGTTGGAATCACTCGAAGAATACATTGACTGGTACTTCGACACTACAGTCATGAAGAAGAACCTCAATACATCTTCCCCGGGAAAAAGCGAGACGCCGTCATCCAAAAGAAGTCGCCCGGCAGACTCCCCCGGAGCAACTTCGCCGACTAGTAAAGACTTCGCCGACATACTGGAGTCAATCGACAAGCGATTGTCCAGCTTCGACGCGAGGTTGTCTCTGGTCGAGATTTTGCATCAGGAGTTCACATCCCTGAGGGAGTCTTTGGAATTCAGCCAGCAACAGGTGGAAACACTCGCTGCTGAAAACGCCTCACTACGGGGCTCGGTCAAGTCTCTAACTGAGAATGTGACCAATCTAAAAGAAGAAAATAAAAAAATAAAAGAGACTGTCATCGATCTCCAAGCCCGTAGTATGAGAGATAACCTGGTGTTTTCAGGCATCCCGGAATCTGCTGAAGAGGACGCAGAAATTACGGTTAAAACATTTATCAAGACCCACCTGAAGCTTCCAGAGGACACTGTGGAAAGCATCTGCTTTGACAGAGTCCATCGGCTGGGAGCTAAGAGGCCTGGTGCCCTGAGACCGCGTCCTATTGTGGCCAAATTCGGGAATTTCAAACAGAAGCAGCAGGTGAAGAGCCGCGGCAGGGAGCTGAAAGGAACGGACTTTGGCGTAAACGACCAGTTCCCCAAAGAGATTCTGGAGCGACGCAAAGTTCTGTTCCCAATCCGACGCAGCTCCATCCAGAAGGGCTCCCGAGCTGTCATCGCCGGGGTTCGGCTCTACGTGGATGGACAGCTCTACCGCGACCCTAACATCACTCCCTGGTTATATTAACGCCACTCCAGATAAGAACCTGTTATATTTTTCTTCTTTCCTTATATTTTCCTCTTCTGTTTAATCTAGCTTATACATGTTAATTCGCTAATTTAATGTTAGGTCATAACAAATACACTACCGTCAGTCTCGGCGGCGCCACAGTGCTAACAATGTTTATGTTTCTATGTTTCTCACTAATACCCTTACTCGCGTGCCCCTTTGTATGTCTTTTTCACTTCTCCCTGCTTTCCCTGCATCGATCACCTGCTTTAAATTTCTACTCAATCACACACAACACCCTCGATTTTTACACATCTGCACGACATGATAATGTACATATGTACTCAGCTTCACCACAACCACTCCGACCTTATAGTGCACACAGACATATAGGATACACACGCACACAAGCGTTCACACGCTCGTTCATATCTGACTCATTTGCACGTGCAATATTAGCTACACACACATGTCTATGGGCACACTAAGGTTTGTCTCATGGAATGTGCATGGAGCTGGCTCCAGAGAGAAGAGGTTAAAAATATTTAGCCAGCTTAAAAAACTACAGGCAGACGTTGTTTTATTACAAGAGACTCATAGACCTGCCACAGCTACAGATGAACTTAAAACACCTGAGTTTCCTAATGTGTTCTCAGCCTGTTATAACTCTAGGCAGAGGGGAGTAGCAATTTTAATACATAAAAATGTTAATTTCACATTACTCAACACAATTATAGATCCAGAAGGTAGATTTATAATCATTAAATTGTCTATACTTAACAAGAAGTTATGTATTGTTAGTATATATGGTCCAAATGTTGATAACCCTTCATTCTTCCACGTTTTCTTTACCACACTCTCTGAACACCTAGATAGCACACTCGTTCTTGGGGGCGATCTCAATTTCGCACTAAATAAAGAAATGGATAGGCTCAGTACAGCTGCTCAGCGCAATTGGGAATCCATAAATATAGTTAAGCAGTACATGAGTGACTATGGTCTTCGCGATGCATGGCGTTCTCTTCACCCCAACCGTAGGGAATATACTTTCTTCTCACACGTCCATCACTCTTACTCTCGTCTGGATTATTTCCTAATCAGTAGCTCACTGCTGAGTGACATTTCAGACACTGAGATACACCCTATAGCTGTCAGCGATCATGCTCCTGTATCTTTAACCCTAATAAATAAGAAAGCCATTCCACCAATTAGAAACTGGACATTTAATACATCATTGCTTAAAGATGGAGATTTTATTAACTATTTCAAAAAAGAGTGGGCTTTATATTTAGACTATAATGACCTGCCTGGAACATCAGCATCTGTTCTCTGGGAAGCAGGCAAAGCTGTGATGAGAGGTAAAATAATCTCATTCTCATCACATAAAAAGAAAAGAGAAAACAAGTATATTCAGGAATTAGAAGAAAACATCAAACCCTTAGAAGAAGCTTATGTATCATCCCAGGAACAGGAAATGCTGAATAAAATACGTAAAGCAAAATTAGAATTAAATGAAATTATTCATAAAAAAACACAATTCTTAGCACAAAGACTTCGCTGGCAAAATTATGAATATGGTAATAAATCAGGTAGATTTTTAGCTAACCAGTTAAAAATAAATAAAGAAAAAACAACTATATGTGCTGTTAAAGACTCAACTGGGGATACAGTATATGACCCTGAAAGAATAAACAACACTTTCAGGGACTTTTACAAATCTTTATACTTACCACAGATAAACCCATCTAAAGACGAAATTGATCAGTTTCTTGATAGTATAACCCTTCCGAAATTATCAGATAATCAAACGATGGCACTGGATTCTCTGCTGACACCAGGTGAACTCCAGGAAGCTTTGAACAGTATGCCCAATAATAAGGCTCCAGGCCCAGATGGATTTCCAGTAGAATTCTATAAAGAATTCTGGACAATTCTGTCACCAACATTCTACAGAATGTTGCAGGAAACCAAGGAAAATGGTAGACTACCACCAAATATGAATTCTGCCAACATTAGTCTCTTGCTAAAACCAGGCAAAGACCCTATATTGCCTACCAGCTATCGTCCAATATCACTTATTAATGTTGACCTTAAAATAATCTGCAAAGCTCTCTCAAAAAGAATAGAGAAGATAACCCCTCACATAATTCATCCTGACCAAACTGGTTTCATAAAAGGGAGGCACTCATCAACAAACACACGTAGATTACTCAATCTGATAGACTATTCGTGCAATAAAAACCTTCAAATCATAATATTGTCTCTAGATGCAGAAAAAGCATTCGATAGAGTTAGTTGGAGTTTTTTATTTGCAACATTACACAAATTTGGTTTTGGAACCTCTTTTATAAACTGGTTAAAAATATTATATAGTTCCCCAACAGCATGTGTTAGGACGAATGACCAAACATCCTCTAGCTTCTGTCTCAAGAGGGGCACCAGGCAGGGATGCCCTCTCTCCCCCTCACTCTTTGCAATTTTTATTGAACCACTAGCAGCAGCAATTAGACAGGCTATAGTGATTAAAGGCATCAAATGCAAGAATGTGGAACATAAGGTCAGTCTTTATGCGGATGATGTGTTACTTTTTCTCCAGCATTCACAAACCACTCTCTCTGAGGTAATTACATTAATAAACTCTTTCTCAAGAGTCTCAGATTATTCAATAAACTGGTTAAAATCTACAGTTCTTCCAATTAACTGCTCCTTTCAGAACTCTTCCTCCACTCCACTGCAATCTGGGGATGTTAAATATTTAGGTATTAATGTTTCACCTAGGCTGGCAGACTTAACTAAATTAAACCACATCCCACTTTTAAAGAAGGTAGAGGATGAGCTGGTTAGATGGAAGTCCCTGCCCATATCACTCATGGGAAGGGTTGCATCAATAAAAATGATGGTGTTACCAAGAATTAATTATTTATTTGCAATGATTCCAAGTAAACCATCACCTGACTGGTTTAGATCTCTGGACTCCGCCATCTCTAAATTCCTTTGGAAAGATAAACCACCGCGTATTAGCTTAAAAACGCTGCAAAGGACCAAGGACAAAGGAGGACTAGATCTGCCTAACTTTCACCACTACTTCTTAGCCAACAGGCTTCAAAACATCTCAGGATGGCTAAAACATACCTTCTTAGATGAACCTTGGCTAGACGTAGAACAGGCTCTATGCAATAACATAGACATTTCGGATCTACCATTCATTAGCTCAAACATTAAACGACATGAATGCTTCAAAAGCATCAGTATCAGCTCTTCTCTGACAGCATGGTGGGAGTTTCTTAAAATGACTGAGTCTTCATTAATCCCATGCAAACGTACTCCCATCTGGAACAACCCTGACATACTACTAAACAATAATATGATAAATTTCCCGGATTGGAGTTGTAAAGGTATTAAATACTTGGAACATATATTTGAAGAAATAGACTTTATCCCCTTTGACTTATTAGTTAAAAGACATGGGATTAACAAGAATAGATTTTTAGAATATCAACAAGTTAAATCTATAGTAAAAAGGAAATTCAAGTCTAATCAAATCAAATTACAAATACCACCAAGGGTGGCAGAATTCCTTAATCTCAAAACCCCCAAATTACTGTCTAAAATATACAGGACACTTTCTACAATGGATGATTCAATATCCCTTCCTATTGCAAAATGGGAGGCAGATTTATCAATCAGCTGGGACCACAATTTCTGGTCTAAGACATGCTTAAAAACCTTTGAACTGATTAGAAGTCCCAATTTACAATTAATACAATACAAAATCCTGCATAGAGTGCACTATACAGGGCATCGGATGTTCAGGATGGGTTTTACATCTTCTAACAACTGCTCACACTGTCAAGGGGATACACCTGACAATTACATCCATGCTCTTTGGTTCTGTCCACCTGTTCAGATGTTTTGGCGCAGGATTTGTGAGGACTTATCAAAGTGTCTGAAATGTACCATTCCAGCCTCTCCTTCAGTCTGCTTGTTGGGTGACTTAGATGGTGTCACTACAGAGATTAACACAACCCACATGGCTTTCACCGCTTTATGCATTGCTAAGAAGACTGTCCTCATGAACTGGAAAAATAAAAATAACCTTAATATCAACCAATATAGAGAGAGTTTGCTGGACCATATTAGTCTTGATACAGCTTCTGCCGCCACATTAGACCAATCTCTCTGGGCTCCTTTGATCAGCTCCATCACCTAGTGGCGGTGGGGGGTCGCAGGTTTGTCCCGCTTCGGTCTTTGTTGTTGGTGTGGGGGGGGGCCTATGGGCTTGGGGTGTCTGGGGGTTCCCTGGGGGGGGGGTTTCTGGGGGGGTTCGGCGCTGGGACTGCGGTCCTGGCCTGGATGGGGCTTTGGTGGCTCTTGGGTGGCGTCTTTCTGGTGGCTGCATGCAGCGCTGCTGGGGTAGCCTGTGCCGGCGGACGTAGGGTACCAGCCTGGCGGCCGTGCTGCTCCTGGGTGGGTCCGGGGCGGGCTTGGGGTTCTGGGGGCGCTCTGCCTCCGGGCTGGGGTTCCGGCTGGGCTGGGGGGGCTTGGGTCCTGGTGGGTGGGTCGCCGGGGTGTGGGCTGGCGCGTGCACTGGGGCCCGGCCCCGGCGCGGGGACCTTCGGCGCATTGGAGGGGCTGGGGGCCTCTTTAGCTGGTGGGGAGGTTGTTACCATCTGCCCGCAGGTGGTCCCTGCCTTAGGGGTATCCACTCTGCGGGGGTGGGGGGGAATCCAATAGAGTAGGAGAATGGACCCAACCTGGGTGTCTGTTGTCTTATGTAGTCTGGGAGTTGACTGAATGGTGGGGTGGGTGTAGTTTTTCCCTCTGTGGTGGGGTCTGGTTGGCTGCCCCGGGCTCTGTGGTGCCCGGTGGTGCCGCTGCTCTGGGCCCCCGGACTGGATGGGCCTCGGCTCTCCCGCCCTGGGTGGATTTCGGGGAACGGGGGTGCTTATGGGGGTCAGCGGGGGGGCTGGCTCCAGAGGGGGGGTACTTTGCCCCCCCCGATCCTTTCCTCCCCATCCCTAAATGCTTCCCTCCTCCCGCTCCGTCACCCCAACACACATATAGGGCTTTGAGGTGCAGGTGCGTCGCTGGGATGCAGGGGAGGTATTCCTCCTCTGTCCCCCCGTGGCCACCTGTGTCTCAATCACACATCACAACTTAGACACTCTCATTACTTACTCTCTCATGACACATACATTTAGGGCCTTGGGGGTGGGCACAAGGAATGGCGTCCAGAGGGCGGTCTGTTCATTCAGCCTTACCTCTGGTGCCAGTGCCCACTTCTCAATTTTAAGTTGCATATAGACATTGAGGGTTCTGGGGAGGGGCCGAGCTGACACCAGCTGCTGATTGGCAGAGGGTGGTTAGCACCATGCCCTTCCCCTGTTTTAAAACACTTTAGAACAACACGCACCAACACCACATATGAGCGGGCGGAGGGAAGCATGGGGTCTTTTCACGCCCCCGTTCTCTGTTCACCATCTGGGGCCGGGGGCTGGGAGGAGCTGGCCGTCCGGTCGGGGTCTGGGCTGGTGGGCTTCTTGGCTGCTGTGGGGTCCGGGGTGGTCTTCTTGTCCCCATGCCAGAGGAAAAAAGGGATCCATCTCCGAGGTCTGGTGGCGGATTGCCCCTCTGGGGGCGGTGGTGCCTAGATCTCGGAGTATAGAGTATATATGGGGAGTGTGAGTGTGTGTACGGCGTTCATTTCTGTGTCTTCATGTTGGGCGAATGGGTGAATATTTGTTTATGTGTGCATGAGGGTGGGAACGTATGCTTGTGTATGTGTGTGCCTGTCTGTCTATACGTATGTGTCAGGTTGGGTCTTAGACTCCACCTGAAATAACATCTCAGGCTCTATTACCCCCCGCCACACTCCCTGCTGGTGGATGAGGCCCCCGGCCGCCGGTGCGTTGGTGGTTCTCGATGTCTGGGGCTGGATGCTCTGGTGTGTGCTGGCTCACTCTCGGCGGTTGCCTGCCGGGGCCTGGCCCTTCCGGCTCTGTCGGGGCCCTGGCTGGGGGGTGGGGGGGCCCTTGGATCTCTGGGCCCGGGGTCCGGTCTGCCCTGGTGTGGCCGGCCGCCGGCGGGGCCTGCGTGCTCGTCGCCACGGCCCCCTGGGGCTCCTGTGATGTGGCTGCCGGATGGCCCCCCTCCGGAGCGCTCCTCTGCCCTTTTCTGGGTGGGGGCTGCAATTGTCCCTGCGTTGGTCCTCCTGGGGTTCCCGTGCCCTGGGGGGCCTCTGGATATCTGTGGCCCGGGTCTCCCCCGGGTCGACTTCATGTCCTGGGTGGGCGGGGCTGTGGCTCCCCACACACACTACTAGACAATTACTTGGAGAAACCTTAGGAACACCAGCGCGCTGACACACAGGTGTGCACACAGGTGCTCACGGACACGTGCTCACGGACACACACTGTCTTGATCGGCTGTTGTTTCTGGGCATGGGTTGTAAGGCTGGTTGTGTGTGCTGTTCAACAACATTCAACGTTTGATGGTCGTTGTGATTAGTACAGATGTTGTATGTTGTCTTTCTCTTTTCAACAGACATGGAAGCAGATTATCTGTTTTGTTTTTTTTCTTGGTTTGTTTTTTTTTTTTTCTTTTGTTTTTTTTTTTTTTTTTCTGTTTTCTTTCCATTCCTCTCTCTCCCTCTCTCTCTCTTCCCTCCTTCTCCTTTGTCCCCCCCCTCCCTCTCCTTCTTTTGAGGAAGTAAATAAAAATATAAAATAAAATAAAAAATAAATAAATAAGTAAATAAAAAATAAAAAAATAAAAATAAAAAAAAAATGTATAAATAAATAAATAAATAGATACAGTCCCCCACAGAGGGGGGGTGGAGGAGGGAATAAAAAAAAAAAAAAAAAAAAAAAAAAAATTCCCACCAGGCTGTCAGTGATGTGCTGATGTTGATGCTCTTAAAACAACATTGTCGTTTAAGTATATGACTGATAAATGGCAGGTCCTGGACTCGAATATCATTACAGAACGTTTGCTCAATATCCAGCCAGTTAAGGTCTAAGTTATTTTGTGTAGTCCATTTTAGGACATATATCAATCTATTGGCAAGAAAGTAGTTGTAGAAATTGGGAAGCTCCAAACCCCCACAGTTTTTGGGTTTCTGTAAAGTTTTTAAACTTATTCGTGGTGGTTTAGATTTCCATAGATATTTTGAGATTAAGGAGTCCAGTGAATTAAACCAAGTCCGCGGAGGTTGACTCGGAACCATTGAGAACGTGTAGTTAATTTTTGGTAAGATCATCATTTTGACTGTTGCTACTCTTCCCAGAAGTGATGTGGGTAGATTGTTCCACCGTGCAAGGTCATCTTCTATCTTTTTAAGCAGCGGACTGTAATTTAATCGCATCAGATCTGACAGCTTGGCAGAAATGTTAATACCCAGATATCTAATGTTCCCAGATTGAAGTGGGATAGTTGGATTGGACTGGAAGTCACAAGATATTGGAAGAGTAGTCGACTTATTCCAATTAATAGAGTAATCTGAAATGGGGGAGAACTTATCTATGAGTCTTATCGTCTCTGTGAGGGAACCCTGTGTATTTTGAAGAAAAAGTAATACATCATCTGCATAAAGACTAATTTTATGGGTTATACTTGCTGTTTGAATACCTTTGATATTATTATTGTTCCGAATTGCTGCTGCCAATGGTTCAATAAATATAGCAAATAGTGATGGAGAAAGTGGACAACCTTGCCTAGTGCCCCTTCTGAGAGTGAAGCTTGGGGAGATTTGATCATTCGTTTTTACGCAGGCTTTAGGTGAACTGTATAAAATTTTAATCCAGGTTACGAAGTTCTCGCGAAATCCAAATTTTAGTAAGGTTGCCATTAGAAATTTCCAGTTGACCCTGTCAAAAGCCTTTTCTGCGTCCAATGAGATGATTATGGCTTCCTTATTTTGAATGTTGCAGTAGTCTATTACGCCAATTAGTCTCCTCATGTTGTTAGTGGACTGTCTGCCTTTAATGAAACCCGTTTGATCTGGATGTATTATATAAGGTGTCACTTTTTCAATTCTACTAGCCAGTGCTTTGCTGATGATTTTAAGGTCCGCATTTATGAGTGATATTGGTCGGTAGCTAGAGGGGAGAGCAGGGTCTTTGTCAGGTTTGAGGAGCAGGTTAATGTCTGCACAATTCATATTTGGGGGGATGCTGCTAGTTTCTTTAATTTCTATAACCATTCTATGGAATAGTGGTGCTAGCAGAGGCCAAAATGTTTTGTAGAATTCTGCTGGAAGTCCATCTGGACCTGGGGCTTTCCCGTTAGGCATACATTGTAGTGCCTCGTGAAGTTCCAATATTGAGAGAGGTAATTCTAATGCCGATATTTGTTCATTATTTAATTTTGGTAGGTCGATGTTGTTTAAGAACTCTTCTATTTCAGAATTGGTTGGATTAATATTAGGTGAGTATAATTTTTTATAGAAGTCCCTAAATATCCTTATCTCTCCTAGGCTATGAGTTGCCTTCCCATTGGGGTCTGTAACTGAAGAGATTGCTGCCTTCTCTTTATTCTGTTTTAGTTGGTTTGCTAAAAACTTACTTGATTTATTACTATGTTCAAAATTGTCCAAGCGTAATTGACACAATTTTTTGTCTCTTAATTCTTGCAATTTCATTTTACTTTTCCTCAGCTCATTTAGAAGGTGTTTTTCTTGGGAGGCAACATGTGCTGATTCCAAAGTTTTAATTTTCTGTTCTAGTTCTGTCTCGAGTGCTTTTTCCTTTTTCTTTTTATGTACTGAATATGATATTATTCTGCCTCGTATTACAGCCTTTGCTGTCTCCCAGAGAATGCACGCAGAGATACTTGGCAAGTCATTTGTTTCAATAAATGTTGTCCAATCTTTTTTAATAACTTCTAGAAACTCTGAGTCCGTTAGTAATGATGTATTCAGTCTCCACCGTTTAAAAGGTGGTGCACTAACTTTTACAGTGACCGTCATAGTGACAGGTGCATGGTCACTGATTGTTATAGGGTGAATTTGTGTGCCACGTATATCTTTCATGACTGTATTACTGATAAGAAAAAAGTCTATCCGGGAGTAAGAATGATGGACTGGTGAAAAAAACGTGTATTCTCTAAGCGTGGTGTGAAAAGTACGCCAGACATCGCATAGGCCGAAATCATTCATATATTGTTTTACTGTTTCGGATGACTGGCAAGTACGGTAACTAGCTGCTGTACTACGTCTGTCAGATTCTGGGTTAAGTACTAATTTGAAGTCCCCTCCCAGTATAAATTCTGTGTCTGAGTATGATGATATTGCAGCAAAAAGGTGGTGGAAGAAGGAGGGGTCATCACTATTTGGACCGTATATATTGGCAATACATAATTCTTTGTTATATGCTGAAATTTTAATAATTATGAATCTACCTTTTGGGTCTGCAATAGTGTCTTTACAGTTGAAACATATTCTTTTGTTGATTAAAATTGCTACACCTCTCTGTTTTGAATTATAACTAGCTAAGTATACGTGTGGAAATTCTGGTGAATTTAATGTTCACTGTCCTGTTTTGGCTAAGTGAGTTTCCTGTAGTAGGACAATGTCTGCCTGTACTGTTGTTAGATATTCTAAGATTTTACGTCTCTTAGCAAATGAGCCAATACCACACACGTTCCAAGTGACAAAGCGTAGTGAATTCATGCTGTCCTAACTTAGACCCCCTGAGTGCAATCTAATGTTAAAATGGACGGATGTGTGTGTATGTGAATGACTGTGTGTGTATGAGTGTGAATGTGTCAGGATGAATGTGTGTGCAAATGTCAATGTGTGAATGTCTCCATGTGTGCTACTAAGATGAGGAGATCTGTCTGAGCTTGAGTGGGCATGTGTATATGTTAGTGTATGAATGCATACATGTGTGATGTTTAGATGAGGGGGTGCGTGTATGTTTGAGTGGGCGTCTATGCATGCGAGTGTGTGACTATCTACGTGTATGTGTGGGTGTATAGTATCTGGTAGACTGCTTCCAGATAAAACATTTTTGAGCGTCAATATCGATATGCTACAATTACCATAACAATGACAATGATGGCCATAACAACAACAACAAGAACTGCGACTGTGGTGAGACATTAAACAAGGGGGTTGAGGAACAGTAAGGGGTATAAAGTGACCCGGCCTTAATAGTCCTAGACAAAGCCGTCTAGTGTGCTGCGTGCGCTAAAAACCTGTATTAACTGCCAAACTTTTAAAGTTAGTTTATTAAATGCGTGTTACCTTAGTCGGAAGTGGTTTCAGTAGAGCCAAGCGGTGGTGTTCTGGTCGCGAAACAGTTGTCCATTAACATACAGTCTGTCTACTGCGATGACAGCCCGGGCTCCTTCCGCAATGAATTTTTTCCTTAGCTGGAACAGGATTCTGCGACGATCCAGGATTTCTTTGGGAAATTGGTCGTTGACGCTGAAGTCCGTTCCTCTGAGCTCCCTGCCTCGGCTTTTCACCAGCTCCTTTTGTTTGAAATGTTCAAACTTGGCCACGATAGGTCTTGGACGCTGAGCTTCTTTCCTCACCCCTCCTATGCGGTGGACCCGATGAAACGTGATGTTGTTGACGGTGTCCCGAGAAAGTTTAAGTTCTTGTTGCATGAAGTTTCTGATGGTAGCTTCTGCGTCTTCCTCTGCACGCTCCGGAATTCCGGCGAACACTAAATTGTCCCGCATACTTCTTGCTTGAATATCAAGCAGGGACTCTTTCATACGCTTATTTTCTGTGGAGAGTTCCGCCATACCTTCCGTGAGGGATTTTACGGAGTCTCTGAGAATCTTGTTTTCAGATGCGAGCGATTCCACCTGTTGTTGACTGTACTCCAGAGATTCCCGTAGTGCTTGAAATTCCTTGTTAAGGATTTCTACAAGTGCCAGTCGGGCGTCAAAACTGGAAAGTTTGTTATTAATGGACTCTAGGATATCTCTGTTTTCCTTATCCGGCGATGAAGGGCTGCTTGAGGGGCTGTTTGAAGTACAGTCCGAGCGGGTTCTCTTCGTGGATGGAGTCGCTTGGTTCTTCTTCATGATGAGTCGCTCGTAATACTCGTCCACGTAATCCTGTAAGTCTTCTAAGGTTTCTTCGTCCAGGATGTAATGAGTAAACTTCTCTATCCGATAAACTATATATACTATATATACTATTATTAATATTATTAATATTTTGGCTTGTTTAAGTTGGCTGTCGAAGTAAGTTTTGTTTGTTTTTTAGTAGGACGCTGCCATGTTGGATTACGCACAGCTCTCACGGGATCTCACAGCATCACGGGAACAGATGAACTGTAAAATTAATAGTAAACTACTGCAACCCTCCTACCAGTAGTTTACTTTAAATTAACATGACAATTTTTTGCATTTATTTTAAGGGGCCCGGCTGCAGCTGAGAGCAGCGCGTGGCTCAACAGACTAAGTATCTGACCATATGATCCAAAGGTTCATATCCAGCCTCAGCTGAGTAGCTCCATGTCTTTGGGCTCTTGAGCAAAGCCCTTGATTCCCAACGAGGCAGAAAATTTGCATCAGGCTTGTGTGAGCAAAGACACTTGCATCATGCCTGGTTCCACTTTGTATCAGATGCTGATTATGGTCCTTTAATTGGCATTGGGGAAATTGGGGAAAGCATTTGGGTTTATTGTACTGATAAAAAAAGATTTGCCGAAATTTCCCAAAATAAGTGAGTGCAAAAAATGTTGCCTTAATTAACTTGAGTATATCCTAAACGGTATTTTTTTCAGTGTGGTATACCCTCCGTGCACAAGATGGCACTTCTAATGTTCAAAATCTGTGTGGTGGGCTGGGGTACTTCCGGTGTAAGCTGTCAGCGAGTTTATGCAAAATGTTGAGAATGAAGAACAAGCGCCTTACATATCAGTATCAAATTGGCAAGTCTAAATTACATTGTAGTGTACCTTGATGTGCCGTTTCATCGAGGTATAATTCTGAAATAAGTTTCCATTGTTTCCCACGTAATCCTGAGGTGCGAGCTCAGTGGTAGTCAAGATATGACGAGAGAACTTCACTCCTACTAACATTCTGGTCCGCAGTCGGCATTTCAAGGTAGACGATTTCATCACAACAGGACATCGAAAACTCGTTCAAGGAGCGGTGCCCTGCCTTTTTGAGTGGAATAATTTTACCATACCAGCACCGAGGCGCAATGTGTGGGAGGGCCACCCTAAATGCCCCTCTCCCTGGCAGGGCCCGGTGTCAGTGTCCGTTGACCCTGATTGCGAGATAGAAGTAACGTTACCACTGGACCATGACTATCCTGTAACTCCGTCGACATCAGTGATGGCATCCGACTTGGCAGAAGAGAATGAAATTTTGAAGAAAAAAATTCAGGAGCTGCAACAGCAGATTGAAACTCTGCAGCTGCAGTTAAGATTTGGCCTAGAACGTCTTGCAGGGTCTGATGAGGACATTCGTTTTTACACAAGGAAGGTCCATGTCCTGAAAAATCATTTTGTAATCAACACGTCCCTCATTGCATGGAATTAATGTATATTGTTAATATCAAGTTAAATTAACGCCAACATAACTGTTTCATTGCTAGATTTGCATCATATCAGCACTTCCAGGCCTTTTGGCAACTTGTGCAGCCAGCCGTGAACACCAAGATGGTGCAGGTCACCAGTGCCAGTGCAGCCAGCCGTGAACATCAAGATGGTGTGGGTCGCCAGTGCAGCCAGCCGTGAATACCAAGATGGTGCGGGTTACCAGTGCCAGTGCAGCTAAGCTGTGTTATCAGGGTCTCGTGGATTAATGCATACTACACTAAATAAGATTTTAGCCTGAAAGCTTAGCCTTTTGGTGCTTAATGGAAATTTGAATAAATGCAAAGGTGATCACAAAGGCTGCAATTAATCATGTTATATAGCCCCAACCCATTTAAGTTACATCTTTAACTAATTCATTTAGGTGGTAAATATACTTTTATATAAGCAGTAAAACTAATTGTATGTTTGCAGTACTTTTGCTAATTCTGTTTACAAAATTATATATCTAATATATATATATATATATATATATATATATATATATCTAAGTAAACAATTATCAACAGTAATGTTATATAAGGAGCCATACACAGCAAATGTGCCAGTGTTAAATTAACACTGCATGGTGTCTATATGGGTCCACACCATTCAGTGTTACCTTTAAAACTTTACAGTGTGCAGTGAGTGTTGTTTTTACAGTGTTAATGTTTATTAACTCTAATAATGTTCAATTTACACCATAGGGTGTTAAGTCGATGAGTCTCCACCTCCACACCTGCCCCATTTTAATATGCGCACAAGTCATGAGGATCAGAAGTGCCATCCCAGATTTACCCACCATCATGAGAAAGGACGTTACAGCTTTTTCTTGTTTTATATTGAAGTTTTGCTGGCTCAGTTCTTACTGATCTTGGAGTTAAGAGAGCGGTGGTTTTCTAGCAGAAAACTGGACACTGTCTCCAGAGTGATAATTATTTTGTGGTGTCGGTGTTTTTGATTGCTGGTCCTGCCCTTGGATGATTAACATATGTGGAAAGGTGTTAGGTCAGGTGTGATACCCTTTTTTGTGCTGCTCCTGGTACTCCCAACTGCCCTGTGAACCAATGGTGCTGGATGTATATTTGCATAGCATGACACAGTACTGTTTTTTACTTAATAGATTATTTTTAAAATCTACCGTGATTGTGATGAATAGGACAAGAGAGCAAAAACCACAGAAATGGCATTGGCGTGCTAGCCAGTGACTAGGCTAGATGGTTTAGTCTCTATGGCTTAACTAGAGAAGGCATGTTACCATGAAAAACCATTTGTTTCTCTTCTAAGCCTAGGCTTTCTAGGAAAGACATCCAGACCATATGTACCACTACAATTGAGGTTTCTTTGGGGATGCACATATATACAAGCAACGCTACTCAGATAAGTTAATACACATAGACAACCCAGAAAAACTAGTCATCAAATGTGGTAAAGACTAATATCAGTGCCATACCATCCTCGACCGTGGTGGGTTT
>NC_132814.1:2826707-2949207 GCF_048594095.1 Paramormyrops kingsleyae
CTGGGCCCGGCTTAGCGGCTGGCGTTAGGTGCCCGGTGGCGCGGCTGTGGTCTCCCTGGATCACGCGTGGACTCGCCGGGCGACACCTGCCAGAGGGGCTGGTGAGGGCTGAGCCGCGCCAGCTCCGTCGGCATCCCGCATGCCGGCGCCCGGCGGGGCGCAATTTGTGGGTATCGCTTCTCGGCCTTTTGGCTAAGATCAAGTGTAGTATCTGTTCTTATCAGTTTAATATCTGATACGTCCCCCATGGAGGGGACCACATATTAAACGGATTTTTGGAACAGGGAGCCGGAAGTGGGGCTTGCCCCGTCCGCTCCACGCATCGACCCGGTATTGCAGTGCTTCCGGGAATGGTGCACCTCTACTGCCCCCTGTTGTCGAAAGGCAGAACTGACTGACTGACTGACTGACTGACTGACTGAGTGAGTGAGTGAGTGAGTGAGTGAGTGAGTGAGTGAGTGAGTGAGTGACTAATAGACTGAGTGCTGTGAGGGGGGGGGCCCTGTCTGTGCGTGGCCCCCGTTTCCCGCCGTTTTTCTTTTTTTTTTTTTTTTTTTTTTTTTTTTTTAAAGGAAGGTGACACACTGTTTGTGCGGTGGACAGCTGCGCTGAGGTAAGGCATGATGTCATCTTTGCCTTTTGAATTTCCCCTCATGTTTGTTAAAATGATTGCTGTCTTTTGAGAGGACAGGAGGACAGGGAGGAGTCGGGGCCCCGAGGACGGCGGCTGCGACGCCCCTGGGCATTCTACTCCGAGCGGGGGCGTCACGCAGGCCCGGCTAACGGCGACGGGCTTGGCGGCGGCCCCATATCGACTCGGGTCTCTCTTCATCCCGTATAAATCTTTCGCCTTTTACTAAAGATTTCCGTGGAGAGGGATAGCGATGAGTTCATGGTATTTTTGGAGGCTCTGCCCAAGCAGAGCTGCACTGCTGCTGTCAAAGGAAGACTGGGCCCGGCTTAGCGGCTGGCGTTAGGTGCCCGGTGGCGCGGCTGTGGTCTCCCTGGATCACGCGTGGACTCGCCGGGCGACACCTGCCAGAGGGGCTGGTGAGGGCTGAGCCGCGCCAGCTCCGTCGGCATCCCGCATGCCGGCGCCCGGCGGGGCGCAATTTGTGGGTATCGCTTCTCGGCCTTTTGGCTAAGATCAAGTGTAGTATCTGTTCTTATCAGTTTAATATCTGATACGTCCCCCATGGAGGGGACCACATATTAAACGGATTTTTGGAACAGGGAGCCGGAAGTGGGGCTTGCCCCGTCCGCTCCACGCATCGACCCGGTATTGCAGTGCTTCCGGGAATGGTGCACCTCTACTGCCCCCTGTTGTCGAAAGGCAGAACTGACTGACTGACTGACTGACTGACTGACTGAGTGAGTGAGTGAGTGAGTGAGTGAGTGAGTGAGTGAGTGAGTGACTAATAGACTGAGTGCTGTGAGGGGGGGGGCCCTGTCTGTGCGTGGCCCCCGTTTCCCGCCGTTTTTCTTTTTTTTTTTTTTTTTTTTTTTTTTTTTTAAAGGAAGGTGACACACTGTTTGTGCGGTGGACAGCTGCGCTGAGGTAAGGCATGATGTCATCTTTGCCTTTTGAATTTCCCCTCATGTTTGTTAAAATGATTGCTGTCTTTTGAGAGGACAGGAGGACAGGGAGGAGTCGGGGCCCCGAGGACGGCGGCTGCGACGCCCCTGGGCATTCTACTCCGAGCGGGGGCGTCACGCAGGCCCGGCTAACGGCGACGGGCTTGGCGGCGGCCCCATATCGACTCGGGTCTCTCTTCATCCCGTATAAATCTTTCGCCTTTTACTAAAGATTTCCGTGGAGAGGGATAGCGATGAGTTCATGGTATTTTTGGAGGCTCTGCCCAAGCAGAGCTGCACTGCTGCTGTCAAAGGAAGACTGGGCCCGGCTTAGCGGCTGGCGTTAGGTGCCCGGTGGCGCGGCTGTGGTCTCCCTGGATCACGCGTGGACTCGCCGGGCGACACCTGCCAGAGGGGCTGGTGAGGGCTGAGCCGCGCCAGCTCCGTCGGCATCCCGCATGCCGGCGCCCGGCGGGGCGCAATTTGTGGGTATCGCTTCTCGGCCTTTTGGCTAAGATCAAGTGCTGCTTTTTGGAGGGATTTTTATTGCCAGGTTTTTTAGTGGAGGCAACAGCGAACCTAAAGCGTGACCAGCAGGTGGCTTGACCGCCGCTGCCACGGGGCTAGCTGTTGTCTCCTTTTAGCGCTTTTTTTTATTTTGGGTAGCCCTTGCAAGCCTAACGTGCAGGTTCGGGTGGCTTGACCGCCGTTCCCGCAGGGTGAGCTTGGGGTTTTATTTCCAGCTTTTATTAGTTTAGGCACCCAGCTAGGACACGTCGACTCCCTGCCCGGCTCCCGAGGACTCTCTTGCCCACCATCGCCAGGATGTCCGGGAGCCCACACAGGACCGTCGTAGTCATCCGGCATACAGCAGCCTTCAAGTGGACTCACCAGGAGGAACCGGAGAGTTTCCCGGAGAGACTGTGCTTCATCCGGGAGGTGCTCTTCGGCCTCCTGGGACTCACCATGGAAGACATCATCTGTGTGCAGCGCAACCAGTCTTCGGCCTTCTTTTATGTGACTTGCACTACGGAAGAGGGCTATAAGAGGATGTTGGCTGCATGCAGCCGCTTGGAGGAAGAGCTTCGCCGGATGTTCTATGACGTGGAGCCACTGTGGAAGCTGGACCGGAGAGTGATCACCGTCCACGTCTTGGACCCCTTCGTTCCAGCTGAAGCGGTGGCTGCCTTCCTGGGCAGGTTTGTCGACGTGGTCCCTGGGCACAGGGACGTGAGAGACCAGCTGGGTGTCTGGACTGGGCGCAGGCAGTTCCGGGTGTGCCTGCGCCCCGACGCTAGCTCCCCTGACGGGTATAGCCACCCACCTGCTTATTTTATTATAGGTCGTTGCAAGGGCTACCTTTTTTACTCCGGGCAACCCTCCTCCTGCCGCTTGTGCCACGGCCTGGGCCACACCGCGGACTCCTGTACCACCATGAAGTGCTGGAGATGCCTGGACGTCGGTCACCTGGCGAAGGACTGCAAGGGCCCCCTCCGGTGTAACCTGTGCAGAGGTGAGGACCATCTGGCCCGGAGCTGCCCTCAGCGCAAACCGTCCTGGGCCGACGCCGTTGCTCGGGGTTCGGCTGTGGACGGGGCCCGACAGCAGGCACTGCCGGGCTGCGCTGAGATGCACGGGGGAGCCGAGAGGGGAGCTGAGAACAGCGAGGAACAGCCCTTCGCCGGTGCTGATGGGGAGTCCACGGCTTCCAGCGCTTCGGTGGAGTCCCCTGGTAAGGGTCAAGTGGCCGTGGCTGAAAAGCGCGCAACCTCTCCCTCCAGGTTTGTCCAATGCAGGAGGAGGAAGAAGGCCCGGAGGAACGAGGACACTGCTTTAGGCCGAGAAGCGATCTTCCCCTTAGAGCTAATTGATCTGCAAAGTGTTTTGGTCTCCCCCCAAGAGAGACGTTTTTATGCAGGGCAGCAGGACTTTGCTAATGAACGCTCTTTTTTAGTTGCTGCCGAGTCGGGGGGGGACCTTAGTTTTAATGGGGATATTGTTGATGATGATAGTGTTTTACCTTTTTAGACATTTTAGGATTTCTGCTGTATTTATGTATTTAATACTGTTTTAACGTGTGTTGTAATGGTGTTGTAGGGTTGAAGTATTTTAGAAGTTTTATGTATGTGGTATTATATGATTGTTTTATAATATGTGTTATATATGTTGTTGTTTTATGATTGAATAGGTTAGGAGTGTGATTTATATGTGTATTTCTTTTAGTGTTGAAGTTAGCTTATTATGGGTAGTGTGATAAATGTCTTTATAGTTTTATGTGTTGGTTTTAGATTGTATGCAGAAATGTTGATTAAAGATGAATAAAAAAAAAAAAAAAAAAAAAAAAAATCTGTTCTTATCAGTTTAATATCTGATACGTCCCCCATGGAGGGGACCACATATTAAACGGATTTTTGGAACAGGGAGCCGGAAGTGGGGCTTGCCCCGTCCGCTCCACGCATCGACCCGGTATTGCAGTGCTTCCGGGAATGGTGCACCTCTACTGCCCCCTGTTGTCGAAAGGCAGAACTGACTGACTGACTGACTGACTGACTGAGTGAGTGAGTGAGTGAGTGAGTGAGTGAGTGAGTGACTAATAGACTGAGTGCTGTGAGGGGGGGGGCCCTGTCTGTGCGTGGCCCCCGTTTCCCGCCGTTTTTCTTTTTTTTTTTTTTTTTTTTTTTTTTTTTTAAAGGAAGGTGACACACTGTTTGTGCGGTGGACAGCTGCGCTGAGGTAAGGCATGATGTCATCTTTGCCTTTTGAATTTCCCCTCATGTTTGTTAAAATGATTGCTGTCTTTTGAGAGGACAGGAGGACAGGGAGGAGTCGGGGCCCCGAGGACGGCGGCTGCGACGCCCCTGGGCATTCTACTCCGAGCGGGGGCGTCACGCAGGCCCGGCTAACGGCGACGGGCTTGGCGGCGGCCCCATATCGACTCGGGTCTCTCTTCATCCCGTATAAATCTTTCGCCTTTTACTAAAGATTTCCGTGGAGAGGGATAGCGATGAGTTCATGGTATTTTTGGAGGCTCTGCCCAAGCAGAGCTGCACTGCTGCTGTCAAAGGAAGACTGGGCCCGGCTTAGCGGCTGGCGTTAGGTGCCCGGTGGCGCGGCTGTGGTCTCCCTGGATCACGCGTGGACTCGCCGGGCGACACCTGCCAGAGGGGCTGGTGAGGGCTGAGCCGCGCCAGCTCCGTCGGCATCCCGCATGCCGGCGCCCGGCGGGGCGCAATTTGTGGGTATCGCTTCTCGGCCTTTTGGCTAAGATCAAGTGTAGTATCTGTTCTTATCAGTTTAATATCTGATACGTCCCCCATGGAGGGGACCACATATTAAACGGATTTTTGGAACAGGGAGCCGGAAGTGGGGCTTGCCCCGTCCGCTCCACGCATCGACCCGGTATTGCAGTGCTTCCGGGAATGGTGCACCTCTACTGCCCCCTGTTGTCGAAAGGCAGAACTGACTGACTGACTGACTGAGTGAGTGAGTGAGTGAGTGAGTGAGTGAGTGAGTGAGTGACTAATAGACTGAGTGCTGTGAGGGGGGGGGCCCTGTCTGTGCGTGGCCCCCGTTTCCCGCCGTTTTTCTTTTTTTTTTTTTTTTTTTTTTTTTAAAGGAAGGTGACACACTGTTTGTGCGGTGGACAGCTGCGCTGAGGTAAGGCATGATGTCATCTTTGCCTTTTGAATTTCCCCTCATGTTTGTTAAAATGATTGCTGTCTTTTGAGAGGACAGGAGGACAGGGAGGAGTCGGGGCCCCGAGGACGGCGGCTGCGACGCCCCTGGGCATTCTACTCCGAGCGGGGGCGTCACGCAGGCCCGGCTAACGGCGACGGGCTTGGCGGCGGCCCCATATCGACTCGGGTCTCTCTTCATCCCGTATAAATCTTTCGCCTTTTACTAAAGATTTCCGTGGAGAGGGATAGCGATGAGTTCATGGTATTTTTGGAGGCTCTGCCCAAGCAGAGCTGCACTGCTGCTGTCAAAGGAAGACTGGGCCCGGCTTAGCGGCTGGCGTTAGGTGCCCGGTGGCGCGGCTGTGGTCTCCCTGGATCACGCGTGGACTCGCCGGGCGACACCTGCCAGAGGGGCTGGTGAGGGCTGAGCCGCGCCAGCTCCGTCGGCATCCCGCATGCCGGCGCCCGGCGGGGCGCAATTTGTGGGTATCGCTTCTCGGCCTTTTGGCTAAGATCAAGTGTAGTATCTGTTCTTATCAGTTTAATATCTGATACGTCCCCCATGGAGGGGACCACATATTAAACGGATTTTTGGAACAGGGAGCCGGAAGTGGGGCTTGCCCCGTCCGCTCCACGCATCGACCCGGTATTGCAGTGCTTCCGGGAATGGTGCACCTCTACTGCCCCCTGTTGTCGAAAGGCAGAACTGACTGACTGACTGACTGACTGACTGAGTGAGTGAGTGAGTGAGTGAGTGAGTGAGTGAGTGACTAATAGACTGAGTGCTGTGAGGGGGGGGGCCCTGTCTGTGCGTGGCCCCCGTTTCCCGCCGTTTTTCTTTTTTTTTTTTTTTTTTTTTTTTTTTTTTAAAGGAAGGTGACACACTGTTTGTGCGGTGGACAGCTGCGCTGAGGTAAGGCATGATGTCATCTTTGCCTTTTGAATTTCCCCTCATGTTTGTTAAAATGATTGCTGTCTTTTGAGAGGACAGGAGGACAGGGAGGAGTCGGGGCCCCGAGGACGGCGGCTGCGACGCCCCTGGGCATTCTACTCCGAGCGGGGGCGTCACGCAGGCCCGGCTAACGGCGACGGGCTTGGCGGCGGCCCCATATCGACTCGGGTCTCTCTTCATCCCGTATAAATCTTTCGCCTTTTACTAAAGATTTCCGTGGAGAGGGATAGCGATGAGTTCATGGTATTTTTGGAGGCTCTGCCCAAGCAGAGCTGCACTGCTGCTGTCAAAGGAAGACTGGGCCCGGCTTAGCGGCTGGCGTTAGGTGCCCGGTGGCGCGGCTGTGGTCTCCCTGGATCACGCGTGGACTCGCCGGGCGACACCTGCCAGAGGGGCTGGTGAGGGCTGAGCCGCGCCAGCTCCGTCGGCATCCCGCATGCCGGCGCCCGGCGGGGCGCAATTTGTGGGTATCGCTTCTCGGCCTTTTGGCTAAGATCAAGTGTAGTATCTGTTCTTATCAGTTTAATATCTGATACGTCCCCCATGGAGGGGACCACATATTAAACGGATTTTTGGAACAGGGAGCCGGAAGTGGGGCTTGCCCCGTCCGCTCCACGCATCGACCCGGTATTGCAGTGCTTCCGGGAATGGTGCACCTCTACTGCCCCCTGTTGTCGAAAGGCAGAACTGACTGACTGACTGACTGAGTGAGTGAGTGAGTGAGTGAGTGAGTGAGTGAGTGAGTGACTAATAGACTGAGTGCTGTGAGGGGGGGGGCCCTGTCTGTGCGTGGCCCCCGTTTCCCGCCGTTTTTCTTTTTTTTTTTTTTTTTTTTTTTTTTTTTTAAAGGAAGGTGACACACTGTTTGTGCGGTGGACAGCTGCGCTGAGGTAAGGCATGATGTCATCTTTGCCTTTTGAATTTCCCCTCATGTTTGTTAAAATGATTGCTGTCTTTTGAGAGGACAGGAGGACAGGGAGGAGTCGGGGCCCCGAGGACGGCGGCTGCGACGCCCCTGGGCATTCTACTCCGAGCGGGGGCGTCACGCAGGCCCGGCTAACGGCGACGGGCTTGGCGGCGGCCCCATATCGACTCGGGTCTCTCTTCATCCCGTATAAATCTTTCGCCTTTTACTAAAGATTTCCGTGGAGAGGGATAGCGATGAGTTCATGGTATTTTTGGAGGCTCTGCCCAAGCAGAGCTGCACTGCTGCTGTCAAAGGAAGACTGGGCCCGGCTTAGCGGCTGGCGTTAGGTGCCCGGTGGCGCGGCTGTGGTCTCCCTGGATCACGCGTGGACTCGCCGGGCGACACCTGCCAGAGGGGCTGGTGAGGGCTGAGCCGCGCCAGCTCCGTCGGCATCCCGCATGCCGGCGCCCGGCGGGGCGCAATTTGTGGGTATCGCTTCTCGGCCTTTTGGCTAAGATCAAGTGTAGTATCTGTTCTTATCAGTTTAATATCTGATACGTCCCCCATGGAGGGGACCACATATTAAACGGATTTTTGGAACAGGGAGCCGGAAGTGGGGCTTGCCCCGTCCGCTCCACGCATCGACCCGGTATTGCAGTGCTTCCGGGAATGGTGCACCTCTACTGCCCCCTGTTGTCGAAAGGCAGAACTGACTGACTGACTGACTGACTGACTGACTGAGTGAGTGAGTGAGTGAGTGAGTGAGTGAGTGAGTGAGTGAGTGACTAATAGACTGAGTGCTGTGAGGGGGGGGGCCCTGTCTGTGCGTGGCCCCCGTTTCCCGCCGTTTTTCTTTTTTTTTTTTTTTTTTTTTTTTTTTTTTAAAGGAAGGTGACACACTGTTTGTGCGGTGGACAGCTGCGCTGAGGTAAGGCATGATGTCATCTTTGCCTTTTGAATTTCCCCTCATGTTTGTTAAAATGATTGCTGTCTTTTGAGAGGACAGGAGGACAGGGAGGAGTCGGGGCCCCGAGGACGGCGGCTGCGACGCCCCTGGGCATTCTACTCCGAGCGGGGGCGTCACGCAGGCCCGGCTAACGGCGACGGGCTTGGCGGCGGCCCCATATCGACTCGGGTCTCTCTTCATCCCGTATAAATCTTTCGCCTTTTACTAAAGATTTCCGTGGAGAGGGATAGCGATGAGTTCATGGTATTTTTGGAGGCTCTGCCCAAGCAGAGCTGCACTGCTGCTGTCAAAGGAAGACTGGGCCCGGCTTAGCGGCTGGCGTTAGGTGCCCGGTGGCGCGGCTGTGGTCTCCCTGGATCACGCGTGGACTCGCCGGGCGACACCTGCCAGAGGGGCTGGTGAGGGCTGAGCCGCGCCAGCTCCGTCGGCATCCCGCATGCCGGCGCCCGGCGGGGCGCAATTTGTGGGTATCGCTTCTCGGCCTTTTGGCTAAGATCAAGTTTTTAAAAACTTTTGGCGTTTTTCTTAGCCGTTTTACCCGTCGTGTTTTTTAGTTTAGCGGATACCAAGGGGATCCTAATGCGTGCCCAGCAGGTGGCCTGACCGCCGCTGCCACGGGGTGAACCTTGGTATCCTGTTTTAGTGTTTTTCAGCCCTTGTTTGTTTTTATTCACTTTTATTATTTTATTTTTTAGTCTAGTTTTTAGCTCAGCTCGTCTTGGACTACGGCGGAAGGACCTCTGGAACACTGCGCCTTGCTCCACTCCGAGTGGGACGGCTGATGCCGGAGCACCACAGCTGGAGGATGGCAGCTACGGCTCCCAGGACGGCAGTGACGGCCCCAGCGGCGGCTCCAGTGGCCGGGACGACCCCCTCCTCCGGACCGGGTCCGATGGTAGGTGGCGGTCTGCTTAACACGGCCCGGTTCCGTTGGAGGAACCTGGATGGAGAGGCCCAGTTTCACGACAGGGTCTTCTTCATCCGGGAGGTTGTCTTTGGTGTGCTGGGCTTTAAGCTGGAGGACCTGATCTGCGTCCAGAGGAACCATCCCCAGAGGTTTCTGGATGTTACCTTGGCCTCTGAGGAGGCATACCGGAGGGTGCTGGAGCAGAGCAAGTCCGACCACCCGCTCTTGAATATGTACTCGGTTGAGCCCTTGTGGTTTACGGACAAGCGGGTGGTAACGGTGCATGTGTTCAATCCTTACGTGTCGGCGGAGGCCGTCTGCCATTTCCTCACTAAACACGTTGAGGTTTTACCAGGACACAGAGACGTCCGGGACGAGCTGGGTGTGTGGAATGGGCGCCGCCAGTTTCAGGTGCGACTGCGGCCGGATGGAAAGGGGGGATATCTTCATCCCCCAGCCTACTTTTCCATCGGGCCCAACAGGGGGTACCTGTTCTACACTGGTCAGCCTACCTTCTGCCGGTCGTGCCAGGGCCAGGGACACAAGGCGGAGGACTGCCCGGACCTTAAGTGCCGTAACTGCCTTGAGCCCGGGCACATGGCTAAGGACTGTAAGGGCCCCCAACGTTGCCGCCACTGTAGCAGCGAGGAGCACCTGGCCCGTGTCTGCCCCCAGCGCTCCTATGCGGGCGTTCTGGCGGGTGGTGGGCAGGTGAGGCGGGTGCCGGACCGGGAGCTGCTCCCTGCCCCAAAGCCAGGGGGGCCTCAGGAGAGGTCAGTGGGGGCCCAGGAAGAAGTGGCCAGGTCCCCAGTGAAGACCCCGTTGGGGGCTGAGGGGCCCCGGGCTCAGGCTGGGCAGTCCCCGCAGGCCCGGGCCGGGGTCACCAAAAGGAAGAAGAAGGGTGACCCCAAGGACAAAACTAAGAAGACGAGGAAGGAAGCAGAGGAGGCAACAGGTACCCCCAAGGAGGCGGCGCCCCCAGCTGAGGCCCCTGTACAGGTCGTATCGCCCCCCGCCCCCAAAACAGAAGATATAAGTTGGAATTTGTCAATGTTGTCCCCAGCCCTTCCCCAGGAGGACATTACCTTTTCGGGCCTGGAGGTTTCACCAAACGACCAGGCCTACCTGGAGGACTCCATGCTGGGGAAAATTCTGGGCATGAGTGGGGAGGGGGAACAGGGGTCTTAATAGCTGGTTTTAGGGTTTATAGTTTTTAAAAATTTTTATGGTTTTAATGTCTTATTGTTTTATTCTTCTTTTAATCCCCCCATGGCTGGTTTTAAAATTTTTACTGTTAACGTCAGAGGGTTGAGGAACCCAGTCAAAAGGGCCGCGGTCTTTGATGAACTGACATCCTCCCCTTTCAATCTCTGTTTCTTGCAGGAAGTCCACCTCAGGGACCAGCGGGACGTGGCTCTTTTCTCACAAGCGTGGAAGAGGGGTAAGTCCTGCTGGAGCGTTGGTGGTGTCCATTCTTCAGGCGTCGGCATCCTTTTTGGTGACCGGGCCTTTGAGAATGTGAGTACCTTCACTGTAGTGCAGGGAAGGGTTTTGGGAGTGGACGCCACCTGGAGAGGTCAGCACATCCGGGCGATGTGCGTTTACGCTCCAGTGGAGGCCTCGTCCCGCATTGCGCTTTTTGAGGAGCTGGCCCAGTTTTGTGTCACTAATAGACACATAATTTTAGGAGGGGACTTCAATACTTTTTTAGAAGGGAAAGGGGATGTCAGCACTAAACATTTTAGGAATTTGATCCGCAGCCTCAACCTCTCTGATGGTTTTAAAACGTGCAACCCCACAGATCCGGGCCATACCTGGCACAACAGTCGTGGGGCCAGCAGCCGTATTGATTATATTTTAGCTTCGCCCTCTGTTGTTTTTAGGAAGGTTTTGAGGTCTCCACGGTGGTACTCGGACCATACATCGGTCGAGGCCACAGTTTCCATTGACGCCCCTACCTTCGGGAGGGGCTATTGGAAGCTGAACGTGGAGATCTTAGAAGAGAGAGACTTTAGGTCTCTCTTCCTGGATCATTTTACTGCGTGGCGGGGCTGTAAGGCAGCCTACGTCTCCACGGCTGCATGGTGGGAGAGCGTAAAAGAGAGGGTTAGAGCTCTAGCTATCCACTATTGCGGCCAGCGTAAAGCTAAAAGGCTTTACGAAATCCAACGGCTAGAGACCAGGCTGCAGAGGGAGTATGCCCGCCACAACAACGGAGGGGCTTTTAACTTTGAGGAGGTGCAGGCAGCCAAAGCTAAGCTGAGGGGCCTGCACGAGCAATCGGCTGCGGCCTCCTTGTTTTGGGCCAGGGCTTTGGAAAGGGAGGAGAATGAGAAATGTACAGCCTTCTTCTTTAATAAGGTGAAACTGGCCCGTGAGGAAAAGTGTTTCACTGCCCTCCGGGACCAAGGAGGCAACCTGGTCTCCGATTCGGCCCGGATGCTGGAGGTTGCTAAATGTTTTTACGGTGACCTTTTTAAGAAAAGGGAGACCGAACCTGAGCTAGGGGAGCAGTTTTTATCTAAACTCAAACCTAGTCTTCCCAGTGAGGCAAGGGACAGCTTAGATGCCCCCTTCACTCTAGCCGAGCTGACTGAGGTGCTAGGCAAAATGAACCGGCGCAAAGTTCCTGGTCTCGATGGACTCCCCGTGGAATTCTATTCCACGTTTTGGGAAGTCCTCGGGCCGGAGCTGCTAGAAGTGGCTGAGGACGTGCAGCGTCAGGGCATGCTCACCAAGAGCATGCGGTCAGGGGTCTTGTCTTTGTTGTACAAGAAGGGCGATCGTGCCGAACTTGGCAACTGGAGACCCCTGACAATGCTTTGCGTAGATGCAAAGATCATAGCAAAGACCCTAACTGAGCGCCTAAAAAAGGCCATGACCCACCTGGTCCATAGTGACCAGACTTGCGGGGTCCCGGGTCGATCTGCGACTTGGAATTTACATTTAATTCGGGACGCGATCGCCTGGGCTGAGGACAGGAATGTCCCTCTGGCACTCGTTAGCTTGGACCAGGAGAAGGCGTTTGACCGAGTGGACCACTGCTTCCTGTTTGGGGTATTGAGCAGGCTAGGTTTTGGGCCTAAGTTCTTGGGATGGGTTCATGCGCTTTATACTGAGGTTGGTAGCCATGTGTCGATTAATGGTTCCCTCAGTGATTGGGTTCCCCAGTCAAGTGGAGTGAGGCAGGGTTGCCCTCTCTCCCCCCTCCTCTACGCTCTATATATAGAGCCGCTGGCGAGCGCCATCCGTGCCCATCCAGGTATCAACGGCCTGATCCTGCCAGGGAGTGGGGGCCTGACGGTAAAGCTGGCCCAGTACGCAGACGATACCACTCTGTTTGTGTGCTCGGACCATGCGCTCGGTCACGCCCTGGGCTTGGTGCAGGCGTTCGGGAAGGCCTCCGGGGCTGCACTTAACCTTAGCAAGTCGGTGGTCAAGTACTTTGGCAGCTGGAAGGCGAGAGAGGACGTCCCGGGGGGGCTCACTCTCTGCGGCGGCCCTCTCAAGGTGTTGGGGGTTAACTTTCTTTCGAAAGGTGCTGCCCGGGTAAACTGGGAAGAGCGTTTGACGATCGCCAGGCGGAAGATGGGGATGTGGAAGGCCAGGTCCCTGTCCTTCCTGGGTAAGGTTCTCGCCTTGAAGGTTGATATCCTTCCTACCCTCCTCTACCTCGCCCATGTGTTCCCCATGCCCCGCTTCATGCGGAGAGGCTTAACTAAGGATGTGTTTAACCTTGTTTGGGGCGGCAGGTATGAGTACGTGAGGAGGGAAGTGATGTACCTTGGAAAGGACAGTGGGGGGAGGGATGTTCCTGACTTCCCTCTCAAGCTTGACTGCCTGTTCTTCTCCCAGATCTGTGCACGTCTGGTGGCTCCCCTAGAACACCCCCACCAGTATTTTGTTCACTTGTGGCTGGCCCTGCCCATGAGACGTCTGTTGACGTCGTGGTCCAACGCCGGGCCCAAGGCGGAGACGCTGCCGACCCACTATCACCATGCTATTAAGTGGAGTAAGTCTCTTCCGGCAGGTCTCCCCCCAGGGACCCTCACCAGGCACCGAGCCCTGTATCGGGCTGTGCTGGTGAAGAGGGGAACCCGTGCTGTGCTGGGCCTGGAGAAGGACACCTGGACCAGGATCCAGCCCAAGGGGTTGGATAACCGGCTGCAGGACCTGAACTGGCAGTGTGTGCATGGTAAGCTGCCGGTCAGGGATGTACTGTACAGGCACAAGCTGACCAGACACTCAGGCTGCCCACGTCCCGAGTGCTCAGAGGAGGAGACCCTCAGGCACGCCTTTTGGGACTGTGGGTATGCCAGGGAGGTCTGGAGATCAGTGCAAGGCCTGTGCAGGAAACTAGACCCGCAGTTTGTGTTGTCCTACGATAAGGTGATGATGGGGTGGCCCCAAGGTCCTCAGACTCCCTTCCCGCCCCGGATGTGGCTGCTGATCAGCATGACCAAACGTGAACTTTGGAATGCAAGGTCGGCACTCATCCATAAAGGGGCAGATTTGAGGGCCTGGGGATTATATCGAAAGATTGTGGCGGACTTGGATTTCAGGATGGAGCGGGACATCATCCAGTGGGGCTACCACGAGGCCAAGGAAAGGTGGAAGGGCCTTCTGCGGCCATAGCCCCACTAACATCTTGGTGAGTACGAGCTCCATCCAGGAAGGTCGGTGTGGCACGTGAGTTGTGAACGCACGCACCTTATACTGTGCCTTTCTTGGTGGTGCGTTAATGTTTTTTTTCAGTGTCACACCATAAAGTTCACAAGGATCGGAAACCCTTTGTAATGGGATTTTAAGCCTGGGGGTGATTTTGAAAATAACCACTGACACTCAATGGTTTTTGATTAATATTTGCTTATTTATTGAATGTCTGGTGTGGTTTATGTATTTTATATTTAAATTTTAAACTCTGATATGGGCTGAATTTTAACGGTGTGTTAATGTCTTGTTTGAAATCCTTTTAAGGAGATTATAATTGTAATATTTTATTGATTGAAATAAAAATTGTAATTGAATTTGAAATAGCCGGAATGATGAGTGAAGGTTGGCCGAGTTGATGAAGCGACGGGTATCCAACTCTGACTGGTACAAAAAAAAAAAAAAAAAAAAAATCTGTTCTTATCAGTTTAATATCTGATACGTCCCCCATGGAGGGGACCACATATTAAACGGATTTTTGGAACAGGGAGCCGGAAGTGGGGCTTGCCCCGTCCGCTCCACGCATCGACCCGGTATTGCAGTGCTTCCGGGAATGGTGCACCTCTACTGCCCCCTGTTGTCGAAAGGCAGAACTGACTGACTGACTGACTGACTGACTGACTGAGTGAGTGAGTGAGTGAGTGAGTGAGTGAGTGAGTGACTAATAGACTGAGTGCTGTGAGGGGGGGGGCCCTGTCTGTGCGTGGCCCCCGTTTCCCGCCGTTTTTCTTTTTTTTTTTTTTTTTTTTTTTTTTTTTTAAAGGAAGGTGACACACTGTTTGTGCGGTGGACAGCTGCGCTGAGGTAAGGCATGATGTCATCTTTGCCTTTTGAATTTCCCCTCATGTTTGTTAAAATGATTGCTGTCTTTTGAGAGGACAGGAGGACAGGGAGGAGTCGGGGCCCCGAGGACGGCGGCTGCGACGCCCCTGGGCATTCTACTCCGAGCGGGGGCGTCACGCAGGCCCGGCTAACGGCGACGGGCTTGGCGGCGGCCCCATATCGACTCGGGTCTCTCTTCATCCCGTATAAATCTTTCGCCTTTTACTAAAGATTTCCGTGGAGAGGGATAGCGATGAGTTCATGGTATTTTTGGAGGCTCTGCCCAAGCAGAGCTGCACTGCTGCTGTCAAAGGAAGACTGGGCCCGGCTTAGCGGCTGGCGTTAGGTGCCCGGTGGCGCGGCTGTGGTCTCCCTGGATCACGCGTGGACTCGCCGGGCGACACCTGCCAGAGGGGCTGGTGAGGGCTGAGCCGCGCCAGCTCCGTCGGCATCCCGCATGCCGGCGCCCGGCGGGGCGCAATTTGTGGGTATCGCTTCTCGGCCTTTTGGCTAAGATCAAGTGTAGTATCTGTTCTTATCAGTTTAATATCTGATACGTCCCCCATGGAGGGGACCACATATTAAACGGATTTTTGGAACAAGGAGCCGGAAGTGGGGCTTGCCCCGTCCGCTCCACGCATCGACCCGGTATTGCAGTGCTTCCGGGAATGGTGCACCTCTACTGCCCCCTGTTGTCGAAAGGCAGAACTGACTGACTGACTGACTGACTGACTGAGTGAGTGAGTGAGTGAGTGAGTGAGTGAGTGAGTGAGTGAGTGACTAATAGACTGAGTGCTGTGAGGGGGGGGGCCCTGTCTGTGCGTGGCCCCCGTTTCCCGCCGTTTTTCTTTTTTTTTTTTTTTTTTTTTTTTTTTTTTAAAGGAAGGTGACACACTGTTTGTGCGGTGGACAGCTGCGCTGAGGTAAGGCATGATGTCATCTTTGCCTTTTGAATTTCCCCTCATGTTTGTTAAAATGATTGCTGTCTTTTGAGAGGACAGGAGGACAGGGAGGAGTCGGGGCCCCGAGGACGGCGGCTGCGACGCCCCTGGGCATTCTACTCCGAGCGGGGGCGTCACGCAGGCCCGGCTAACGGCGACGGGCTTGGCGGCGGCCCCATATCGACTCGGGTCTCTCTTCATCCCGTATAAATCTTTCGCCTTTTACTAAAGATTTCCGTGGAGAGGGATAGCGATGAGTTCATGGTATTTTTGGAGGCTCTGCCCAAGCAGAGCTGCACTGCTGCTGTCAAAGGAAGACTGGGCCCGGCTTAGCGGCTGGCGTTAGGTGCCCGGTGGCGCGGCTGTGGTCTCCCTGGATCACGCGTGGACTCGCCGGGCGACACCTGCCAGAGGGGCTGGTGAGGGCTGAGCCGCGCCAGCTCCGTCGGCATCCCGCATGCCGGCGCCCGGCGGGGCGCAATTTGTGGGTATCGCTTCTCGGCCTTTTGGCTAAGATCAAGTGTAGTATCTGTTCTTATCAGCGCTTTTTGGAGGGATTTTTTACTGCCAGGTTTTTTAGAGGAGGCAACAGCGAACCTAATGCGTGACCAGCAGGTGGCTTGACCGCCGCTGCCACGGGGTTAGCTGTTGTCTCTTTTTAGCGTGTTTTTTATTTTGGGTAGCCCTTGCAAGCCTAACGTGCAGGTTCGGGTGGCTTGACCGCCGTTCCCGCAGGGTGAGCTTGGGGTTTTATTTCCAGTTTTTATTAGTTTAGGCACCCAGCTAGGACACGTCGACTCCCTGCCCGGCTCCCGAGGACTCTCTTGCCCACCATCGCCAGGATGTCCGGGAGCCCACACAGGACCGTCGTAGTCATCCGGCATACAGCAGCCTTCAAGTGGACTCACCAGGAGGAACCGGAGAGTTTCCCGGAGAGACTGAGCTTCATCCGGGAGGTGCTCTTCGGCCTCCTGGGACTCACCATGGAAGACATCATCTGTGTGCAGCGCAACCAGTCTTCGGCCTTCTTCTATGTGACTTGCACTACGGAAGAGGGCTACAAGAGGATGTTGGCTGCATGCAGCCGCTTGGAGGAAGAGCTTCGCCGGATGTTCTATGACGTGGAGCCACTGTGGAAGCTGGACCGGAGAGTGATCACCGTCCACGTCTTGGACCCCTTCGTTCCAGCTGAAGCGGTGGCTGCCTTCCTGGGCAGGTTTGTCGACGTGGTCCCTGGGCACAGGGACGTGAGAGACCAGCTGGGTGTCTGGACTGGGCGCAGGCAGTTCCGGGTGTGCCTGCGCCCCGACGCTAGCTCCCCTGACGGGTATAGCCACCCACCTGCTTATTTTATTATAGGTCGTTGCAAGGGCTACCTTTTTTACTCCGGGCAACCCTCCTCCTGCCGCTTGTGCCACGGCCTGGGCCACACCGCGGACTCCTGTACCACCATGAAGTGCTGGAGATGCCTGGACGTCGGTCACCTGGCGAAGGACTGCAAGGGCCCCCTCCGGTGTAACCTGTGCAGAGGTGAGGACCATCTGGCCCGGAGCTGCCCTCAGCGCAAACCGTCCTGGGCCGACGCCGTTGCTCGGGGTTCGGCTGTGGACGGGGCCCGACAGCAGGCACTGCCGGGCTGCGCTGAGATGCACGGGGGAGCCGAGAGGGGAGCTGAGAACAGCGAGGAACAGCCCTTCGCCGGTGCTGATGGGGAGTCCACGGCTTCCAGCGCTTCGGTGGAGTCCCCTGGTAAGGGTCAAGTGGCCGTGGCTGAAAAGCGCGCAACCTCTCCCTCCAGGTTTGTCCAATGCAGGAGGAGGAAGAAGGCCCGGAGGAACGAGGACACTGCTTTAGGCCGAGAAGCGATCTTCCCCTTAGAGCTAATTGATCTGCAAAGTGTTTTGGTCTCCCCCCAAGAGAGACGTTTTTATGCAGGGCAGCAGGACTTTGCTAATGAACGCTCTTTTTTAGTTGCTGCCGAGTCGGGGGGGGACCTTAGTTTTAATGGGGATATTGTTGATGATGATAGTGTTTTACCTTTTTAGACATTTTAGGATTTCTGCTGTATTTATGTATTTAATACTGTTTTAACGTGTGTTGTAATGGTGTTGTAGGGTTGAAGTATTTTAGAAGTTTTATGTATGTGGTATTATATGATTGTTTTATAATATGTGTTATATATGTTGTTGTTTTATGATTGAATAGGTTAGGAGTGTGATTTATATGTGTATTTCTTTTAGTGTTGAAGTTAGCTTATTATGGGTAGTGTGATAAATGTCTTTATAGTTTTATGTGTTGGTTTTAGATTGTATGCAGAAATGTTGATTAAAGATGAATAAAAAAAAAAAAAAAAAATCTGTTCTTATCAGTTTAATATCTGATACGTCCCCCATGGAGGGGACCACATATTAAACGGATTTTTGGAACAGGGAGCCGGAAGTGGGGCTTGCCCCGTCCGCTCCACGCATCGACCCGGTATTGCAGTGCTTCCGGGAATGGTGCACCTCTACTGCCCCCTGTTGTCGAAAGGCAGAACTGACTGACTGACTGACTGACTGACTGACTGACTGACTGACTGAGTGAGTGAGTGAGTGAGTGAGTGAGTGACTAATAGACTGAGTGCTGTGAGGGGGGGGGCCCTGTCTGTGCGTGGCCCCCGTTTCCCGCCGTTTTTCTTTTTTTTTTTTTTTTTTTTTTTTTAAAGGAAGGTGACACACTGTTTGTGCGGTGGACAGCTGCGCTGAGGTAAGGCATGATGTCATCTTTGCCTTTTGAATTTCCCCTCATGTTTGTTAAAATGATTGCTGTCTTTTGAGAGGACAGGAGGACAGGGAGGAGTCGGGGCCCCGAGGACGGCGGCTGCGACGCCCCTGGGCATTCTACTCCGAGCGGGGGCGTCACGCAGGCCCGGCTAACGGCGACGGGCTTGGCGGCGGCCCCATATCGACTCGGGTCTCTCTTCATCCCGTATAAATCTTTCGCCTTTTACTAAAGATTTCCGTGGAGAGGGATAGCGATGAGTTCATGGTATTTTTGGAGGCTCTGCCCAAGCAGAGCTGCACTGCTGCTGTCAAAGGAAGACTGGGCCCGGCTTAGCGGCTGGCGTTAGGTGCCCGGTGGCGCGGCTGTGGTCTCCCTGGATCACGCGTGGACTCGCCGGGCGACACCTGCCAGAGGGGCTGGTGAGGGCTGAGCCGCGCCAGCTCCGTCGGCATCCCGCATGCCGGCGCCCGGCGGGGCGCAATTTGTGGGTATCGCTTCTCGGCCTTTTGGCTAAGATCAAGTGTAGTATCTGTTCTTATCAGTTTAATATCTGATACGTCCCCCATGGAGGGGACCACATATTAAACGGATTTTTGGAACAGGGAGCCGGAAGTGGGGCTTGCCCCGTCCGCTCCACGCATCGACCCGGTATTGCAGTGCTTCCGGGAATGGTGCACCTCTACTGCCCCCTGTTGTCGAAAGGCAGAACTGACTGACTGACTGACTGACTGACTGACTGACTGAGTGAGTGAGTGAGTGAGTGAGTGAGTGAGTGAGTGAGTGAGTGACTAATAGACTGAGTGCTGTGAGGGGGGGGGCCCTGTCTGTGCGTGGCCCCCGTTTCCCGCCGTTTTTCTTTTTTTTTTTTTTTTTTTTTTTTTTTTTTAAAGGAAGGTGACACACTGTTTGTGCGGTGGACAGCTGCGCTGAGGTAAGGCATGATGTCATCTTTGCCTTTTGAATTTCCCCTCATGTTTGTTAAAATGATTGCTGTCTTTTGAGAGGACAGGAGGACAGGGAGGAGTCGGGGCCCCGAGGACGGCGGCTGCGACGCCCCTGGGCATTCTACTCCGAGCGGGGGCGTCACGCAGGCCCGGCTAACGGCGACGGGCTTGGCGGCGGCCCCATATCGACTCGGGTCTCTCTTCATCCCGTATAAATCTTTCGCCTTTTACTAAAGATTTCCGTGGAGAGGGATAGCGATGAGTTCATGGTATTTTTGGAGGCTCTGCCCAAGCAGAGCTGCACTGCTGCTGTCAAAGGAAGACTGGGCCCGGCTTAGCGGCTGGCGTTAGGTGCCCGGTGGCGCGGCTGTGGTCTCCCTGGATCACGCGTGGACTCGCCGGGCGACACCTGCCAGAGGGGCTGGTGAGGGCTGAGCCGCGCCAGCTCCGTCGGCATCCCGCATGCCGGCGCCCGGCGGGGCGCAATTTGTGGGTATCGCTTCTCGGCCTTTTGGCTAAGATCAAGTGTAGTATCTGTTCTTATCAGTTTAATATCTGATACGTCCCCCATGGAGGGGACCACATATTAAACGGATTTTTGGAACAGGGAGCCGGAAGTGGGGCTTGCCCCGTCCGCTCCACGCATCGACCCGGTATTGCAGTGCTTCCGGGAATGGTGCACCTCTACTGCCCCCTGTTGTCGAAAGGCAGAACTGACTGACTGACTGACTGACTGACTGACTGACTGACTGACTGAGTGAGTGAGTGAGTGAGTGAGTGAGTGACTAATAGACTGAGTGCTGTGAGGGGGGGGGCCCTGTCTGTGCGTGGCCCCCGTTTCCCGCCGTTTTTCTTTTTTCTTTTTTTTTTTTTTAAAGGAAGGTGACACACTGTTTGTGCGGTGGACAGCTGCGCTGAGGTAAGGCATGATGTCATCTTTGCCTTTTGAATTTCCCCTCATGTTTGTTAAAATGATTGCTGTCTTTTGAGAGGACAGGAGGACAGGGAGGAGTCGGGGCCCCGAGGACGGCGGCTGCGACGCCCCTGGGCATTCTACTCCGAGCGGGGGCGTCACGCAGGCCCGGCTAACGGCGACGGGCTTGGCGGCGGCCCCATATCGACTCGGGTCTCTCTTCATCCCGTATAAATCTTTCGCCTTTTACTAAAGATTTCCGTGGAGAGGGATAGCGATGAGTTCATGGTATTTTTGGAGGCTCTGCCCAAGCAGAGCTGCACTGCTGCTGTCAAAGGAAGACTGGGCCCGGCTTAGCGGCTGGCGTTAGGTGCCCGGTGGCGCGGCTGTGGTCTCCCTGGATCACGCGTGGACTCGCCGGGCGACACCTGCCAGAGGGGCTGGTGAGGGCTGAGCCGCGCCAGCTCCGTCGGCATCCCGCATGCCGGCGCCCGGCGGGGCGCAATTTGTGGGTATCGCTTCTCGGCCTTTTGGCTAAGATCAAGTGTAGTATCTGTTCTTATCAGTTTAATATCTGATACGTCCCCCATGGAGGGGACCACATATTAAACGGATTTTTGGAACAGGGAGCCGGAAGTGGGGCTTGCCCCGTCCGCTCCACGCATCGACCCGGTATTGCAGTGCTTCCGGGAATGGTGCACCTCTACTGCCCCCTGTTGTCGAAAGGCAGAACTGACTGACTGACTGACTGACTGACTGACTGACTGAGTGAGTGAGTGAGTGAGTGAGTGAGTGACTAATAGACTGAGTGCTGTGAGGGGGGGGGCCCTGTCTGTGCGTGGCCCCCGTTTCCCGCCGTTTTTCTTTTTTTTTTTTTTTTTTTTTTTTTAAAGGAAGGTGACACACTGTTTGTGCGGTGGACAGCTGCGCTGAGGTAAGGCATGATGTCATCTTTGCCTTTTGAATTTCCCCTCATGTTTGTTAAAATGATTGCTGTCTTTTGAGAGGACAGGAGGACAGGGAGGAGTCGGGGCCCCGAGGACGGCGGCTGCGACGCCCCTGGGCATTCTACTCCGAGCGGGGGCGTCACGCAGGCCCGGCTAACGGCGACGGGCTTGGCGGCGGCCCCATATCGACTCGGGTCTCTCTTCATCCCGTATAAATCTTTCGCCTTTTACTAAAGATTTCCGTGGAGAGGGATAGCGATGAGTTCATGGTATTTTTGGAGGCTCTGCCCAAGCAGAGCTGCACTGCTGCTGTCAAAGGAAGACTGGGCCCGGCTTAGCGGCTGGCGTTAGGTGCCCGGTGGCGCGGCTGTGGTCTCCCTGGATCACGCGTGGACTCGCCGGGCGACACCTGCCAGAGGGGCTGGTGAGGGCTGAGCCGCGCCAGCTCCGTCGGCATCCCGCATGCCGGCGCCCGGCGGGGCGCAATTTGTGGGTATCGCTTCTCGGCCTTTTGGCTAAGATCAAGTGTAGTATCTGTTCTTATCAGTTTAATATCTGATACGTCCCCCATGGAGGGGACCACATATTAAACGGATTTTTGGAACAGGGAGCCGGAAGTGGGGCTTGCCCCGTCCGCTCCACGCATCGACCCGGTATTGCAGTGCTTCCGGGAATGGTGCACCTCTACTGCCCCCTGTTGTCGAAAGGCAGAACTGACTGACTGACTGACTGACTGACTGAGTGAGTGAGTGAGTGAGTGAGTGAGTGAGTGACTAATAGACTGAGTGCTGTGAGGGGGGGGGCCCTGTCTGTGCGTGGCCCCCGTTTCCCGCCGTTTTTCTTTTTTTTTTTTTTTTTTTTTTTAAAGGAAGGTGACACACTGTTTGTGCGGTGGACAGCTGCGCTGAGGTAAGGCATGATGTCATCTTTGCCTTTTGAATTTCCCCTCATGTTTGTTAAAATGATTGCTGTCTTTTGAGAGGACAGGAGGACAGGGAGGAGTCGGGGCCCCGAGGACGGCGGCTGCGACGCCCCTGGGCATTCTACTCCGAGCGGGGGCGTCACGCAGGCCCGGCTAACGGCGACGGGCTTGGCGGCGGCCCCATATCGACTCGGGTCTCTCTTCATCCCGTATAAATCTTTCGCCTTTTACTAAAGATTTCCGTGGAGAGGGATAGCGATGAGTTCATGGTATTTTTGGAGGCTCTGCCCAAGCAGAGCTGCACTGCTGCTGTCAAAGGAAGACTGGGCCCGGCTTAGCGGCTGGCGTTAGGTGCCCGGTGGCGCGGCTGTGGTCTCCCTGGATCACGCGTGGACTCGCCGGGCGACACCTGCCAGAGGGGCTGGTGAGGGCTGAGCCGCGCCAGCTCCGTCGGCATCCCGCATGCCGGCGCCCGGCGGGGCGCAATTTGTGGGTATCGCTTCTCGGCCTTTTGGCTAAGATCAAGTGTAGTATCTGTTCTTATCAGTTTAATATCTGATACGTCCCCCATGGAGGGGACCACATATTAAACGGATTTTTGGAACAGGGAGCCGGAAGTGGGGCTTGCCCCGTCCGCTCCACGCATCGACCCGGTATTGCAGTGCTTCCGGGAATGGTGCACCTCTACTGCCCCCTGTTGTCGAAAGGCAGAACTGACTGACTGACTGACTGAGTGAGTGAGTGAGTGACTAATAGACTGAGTGCTGTGAGGGGGGGGGCCCTGTCTGTGCGTGGCCCCCGTTTCCCGCCGTTTTTCTTTTTTTTTTTTTTTTTTTTTTTTTTTTTAAAGGAAGGTGACACACTGTTTGTGCGGTGGACAGCTGCGCTGAGGTAAGGCATGATGTCATCTTTGCCTTTTGAATTTCCCCTCATGTTTGTTAAAATGATTGCTGTCTTTTGAGAGGACAGGAGGACAGGGAGGAGTCGGGGCCCCGAGGACGGCGGCTGCGACGCCCCTGGGCATTCTACTCCGAGCGGGGGCGTCACGCAGGCCCGGCTAACGGCGACGGGCTTGGCGGCGGCCCCATATCGACTCGGGTCTCTCTTCATCCCGTATAAATCTTTCGCCTTTTACTAAAGATTTCCGTGGAGAGGGATAGCGATGAGTTCATGGTATTTTTGGAGGCTCTGCCCAAGCAGAGCTGCACTGCTGCTGTCAAAGGAAGACTGGGCCCGGCTTAGCGGCTGGCGTTAGGTGCCCGGTGGCGCGGCTGTGGTCTCCCTGAATCACGCGTGGACTCGCTGGGCGACACCTGCCAGAGGGGCTGGTGAGGGCTGAGCCGCGCCAGCTCCGTCGGCATCCCGCATGCCGGCGCCCGGCGGGGCGCAATTTGTGGGTATCGCTTCTCGGCCTTTTGGCTAAGATCAAGTGTAGTATCTGTTCTTATCAGTTTAATATCTGATACGTCCCCCATGGAGGGGACCACATATTAAACGGATTTTTGGAACAGGGAGCCGGAAGTGGGGCTTGCCCCGTCCGCTCCACGCATCGACCCGGTATTGCAGTGCTTCCGGGAATGGTGCACCTCTACTGCCCCCTGTTGTCGAAAGGCAGAACTGACTGACTGACTGACTGACTGACTGACTGACTGAGTGAGTGAGTGAGTGAGTGAGTGAGTGAGTGACTAATAGACTGAGTGCTGTGAGGGGGGGGGCCCTGTCTGTGCGTGGCCCCCGTTTCCCGCCGTTTTTCTTTTTTTTTTTTTTTTTTTTTTTTTTTTTTTTAAAGGAAGGTGACACACTGTTTGTGCGGTGGACAGCTGCGCTGAGGTAAGGCATGATGTCATCTTTGCCTTTTGAATTTCCCCTCATGTTTGTTAAAATGATTGCTGTCTTTTGAGAGGACAGGAGGACAGGGAGGAGTCGGGGCCCCGAGGACGGCGGCTGCGACGCCCCTGGGCATTCTACTCCGAGCGGGGGCGTCACGCAGGCCCGGCTAACGGCGACGGGCTTGGCGGCGGCCCCATATCGACTCGGGTCTCTCTTCATCCCGTATAAATCTTTCGCCTTTTACTAAAGATTTCCGTGGAGAGGGATAGCGATGAGTTCATGGTATTTTTGGAGGCTCTGCCCAAGCAGAGCTGCACTGCTGCTGTCAAAGGAAGACTGGGCCCGGCTTAGCGGCTGGCGTTAGGTGCCCGGTGGCGCGGCTGTGGTCTCCCTGGATCACGCGTGGACTCGCCGGGCGACACCTGCCAGAGGGGCTGGTGAGGGCTGAGCCGCGCCAGCTCCGTCGGCATCCCGCATGCCGGCGCCCGGCGGGGCGCAATTTGTGGGTATCGCTTCTCGGCCTTTTGGCTAAGATCAAGTGTAGTATCTGTTCTTATCAGTTTAATATCTGATACGTCCCCCATGGAGGGGACCACATATTAAACGGATTTTTGGAACAGGGAGCCGGAAGTGGGGCTTGCCCCGTCCGCTCCACGCATCGACCCGGTATTGCAGTGCTTCCGGGAATGGTGCACCTCTACTGCCCCCTGTTGTCGAAAGGCAGAACTGACTGACTGACTGACTGACTGAGTGAGTGAGTGAGTGAGTGACTAATAGACTGAGTGCTGTGAGGGGGGGGGCCCTGTCTGTGCGTGGCCCCCGTTTCCCGCCGTTTTTCTTTTTTTTTTTTTTTTTTTTTTTTTTTTTTAAAGGAAGGTGACACACTGTTTGTGCGGTGGACAGCTGCGCTGAGGTAAGGCATGATGTCATCTTTGCCTTTTGAATTTCCCCTCATGTTTGTTAAAATGATTGCTGTCTTTTGAGAGGACAGGAGGACAGGGAGGAGTCGGGGCCCCGAGGACGGCGGCTGCGACGCCCCTGGGCATTCTACTCCGAGCGGGGGCGTCACGCAGGCCCGGCTAACGGCGACGGGCTTGGCGGCGGCCCCATATCGACTCGGGTCTCTCTTCATCCCGTATAAATCTTTCGCCTTTTACTAAAGATTTCCGTGGAGAGGGATAGCGATGAGTTCATGGTATTTTTGGAGGCTCTGCCCAAGCAGAGCTGCACTGCTGCTGTCAAAGGAAGACTGGGCCCGGCTTAGCGGCTGGCGTTAGGTGCCCGGTGGCGCGGCTGTGGTCTCCCTGGATCACGCGTGGACTCGCCGGGCGACACCTGCCAGAGGGGCTGGTGAGGGCTGAGCCGCGCCAGCTCCGTCGGCATCCCGCATGCCGGCGCCCGGCGGGGCGCAATTTGTGGGTATCGCTTCTCGGCCTTTTGGCTAAGATCAAGTGTAGTATCTGTTCTTATCAGTTTAATATCTGATACGTCCCCCATGGAGGGGACCACATATTAAACGGATTTTTGGAACAGGGAGCCGGAAGTGGGGCTTGCCCCGTCCGCTCCACGCATCGACCCGGTATTGCAGTGCTTCCGGGAATGGTGCACCTCTACTGCCCCCTGTTGTCGAAAGGCAGAACTGACTGACTGACTGACTGACTGACTGACTGAGTGAGTGAGTGAGTGAGTGAGTGAGTGAGTGAGTGAGTGACTAATAGACTGAGTGCTGTGAGGGGGGGGGCCCTGTCTGTGCGTGGCCCCCGTTTCCCGCCGTTTTTCTTTTTTTTTTTTTTTTTTTTTTTTTTTTTTAAAGGAAGGTGACACACTGTTTGTGCGGTGGACAGCTGCGCTGAGGTAAGGCATGATGTCATCTTTGCCTTTTGAATTTCCCCTCATGTTTGTTAAAATGATTGCTGTCTTTTGAGAGGACAGGAGGACAGGGAGGAGTCGGGGCCCCGAGGACGGCGGCTGCGACGCCCCTGGGCATTCTACTCCGAGCGGGGGCGTCACGCAGGCCCGGCTAACGGCGACGGGCTTGGCGGCGGCCCCATATCGACTCGGGTCTCTCTTCATCCCGTATAAATCTTTCGCCTTTTACTAAAGATTTCCGTGGAGAGGGATAGCGATGAGTTCATGGTATTTTTGGAGGCTCTGCCCAAGCAGAGCTGCACTGCTGCTGTCAAAGGAAGACTGGGCCCGGCTTAGCGGCTGGCGTTAGGTGCCCGGTGGCGCGGCTGTGGTCTCCCTGGATCACGCGTGGACTCGCTGGGCGACACCTGCCAGAGGGGCTGGTGAGGGCTGAGCCGCGCCAGCTCCGTCGGCATCCCGCATGCCGGCGCCCGGCGGGGCGCAATTTGTGGGTATCGCTTCTCGGCCTTTTGGCTAAGATCAAGTGCTGCTTTTTGGAGGGATTTTTATTGCCAGGTTTTTTAGTGGAGGCAACAGCGAACCTAAAGCGTGACCAGCAGGTGGCTTGACCGCCGCTGCCACGGGGCTAGCTGTTGTCTCCTTTTAGCGCTTTTTTTTATTTTGGGTAGCCCTTGCAAGCCTAACGTGCAGGTTCGGGTGGCTTGACCGCCGTTCCCGCAGGGTGAGCTTGGGGTTTTATTTCCAGCTTTTATTAGTTTAGGCACCCAGCTAGGACACGTCGACTCCCTGCCCGGCTCCCGAGGACTCTCTTGCCCACCATCGCCAGGATGTCCGGGAGCCCACACAGGACCGTCGTAGTCATCCGGCATACAGCAGCCTTCAAGTGGACTCACCAGGAGGAACCGGAGAGTTTCCCGGAGAGACTGTGCTTCATCCGGGAGGTGCTCTTCGGCCTCCTGGGACTCACCATGGAAGACATCATCTGTGTGCAGCGCAACCAGTCTTCGGCCTTCTTTTATGTGACTTGCACTACGGAAGAGGGCTATAAGAGGATGTTGGCTGCATGCAGCCGCTTGGAGGAAGAGCTTCGCCGGATGTTCTATGACGTGGAGCCACTGTGGAAGCTGGACCGGAGAGTGATCACCGTCCACGTCTTGGACCCCTTCGTTCCAGCTGAAGCGGTGGCTGCCTTCCTGGGCAGGTTTGTCGACGTGGTCCCTGGGCACAGGGACGTGAGAGACCAGCTGGGTGTCTGGACTGGGCGCAGGCAGTTCCGGGTGTGCCTGCGCCCCGACGCTAGCTCCCCTGACGGGTATAGCCACCCACCTGCTTATTTTATTATAGGTCGTTGCAAGGGCTACCTTTTTTACTCCGGGCAACCCTCCTCCTGCCGCTTGTGCCACGGCCTGGGCCACACCGCGGACTCCTGTACCACCATGAAGTGCTGGAGATGCCTGGACGTCGGTCACCTGGCGAAGGACTGCAAGGGCCCCCTCCGGTGTAACCTGTGCAGAGGTGAGGACCATCTGGCCCGGAGCTGCCCTCAGCGCAAACCGTCCTGGGCCGACGCCGTTGCTCGGGGTTCGGCTGTGGACGGGGCCCGACAGCAGGCACTGCCGGGCTGCGCTGAGATGCACGGGGGAGCCGAGAGGGGAGCTGAGAACAGCGAGGAACAGCCCTTCGCCGGTGCTGATGGGGAGTCCACGGCTTCCAGCGCTTCGGTGGAGTCCCCTGGTAAGGGTCAAGTGGCCGTGGCTGAAAAGCGCGCAACCTCTCCCTCCAGGTTTGTCCAATGCAGGAGGAGGAAGAAGGCCCGGAGGAACGAGGACACTGCTTTAGGCCGAGAAGCGATCTTCCCCTTAGAGCTAATTGATCTGCAAAGTGTTTTGGTCTCCCCCCAAGAGAGACGTTTTTATGCAGGGCAGCAGGACTTTGCTAATGAACGCTCTTTTTTAGTTGCTGCCGAGTCGGGGGGGGACCTTAGTTTTAATGGGGATATTGTTGATGATGATAGTGTTTTACCTTTTTAGACATTTTAGGATTTCTGCTGTATTTATGTATTTAATACTGTTTTAACGTGTGTTGTAATGGTGTTGTAGGGTTGAAGTATTTTAGAAGTTTTATGTATGTGGTATTATATGATTGTTTTATAATATGTGTTATATATGTTGTTGTTTTATGATTGAATAGGTTAGGAGTGTGATTTATATGTGTATTTCTTTTAGTGTTGAAGTTAGCTTATTATGGGTAGTGTGATAAATGTCTTTATAGTTTTATGTGTTGGTTTTAGATTGTATGCAGAAATGTTGATTAAAGATGAATAAAAAAAAAAAAAAAAAAAAAAAAAATCTGTTCTTATCAGTTTAATATCTGATACGTCCCCCATGGAGGGGACCACATATTAAACGGATTTTTGGAACAGGGAGCCGGAAGTGGGGCTTGCCCCGTCCGCTCCACGCATCGACCCGGTATTGCAGTGCTTCCGGGAATGGTGCACCTCTACTGCCCCCTGTTGTCGAAAGGCAGAACTGACTGACTGACTGACTGACTGACTGAGTGAGTGAGTGAGTGAGTGAGTGAGTGAGTGAGTGACTAATAGACTGAGTGCTGTGAGGGGGGGGGCCCTGTCTGTGCGTGGCCCCCGTTTCCCGCCGTTTTTCTTTTTTTTTTTTTTTTTTTTTTTTTTTTTTAAAGGAAGGTGACACACTGTTTGTGCGGTGGACAGCTGCGCTGAGGTAAGGCATGATGTCATCTTTGCCTTTTGAATTTCCCCTCATGTTTGTTAAAATGATTGCTGTCTTTTGAGAGGACAGGAGGACAGGGAGGAGTCGGGGCCCCGAGGACGGCGGCTGCGACGCCCCTGGGCATTCTACTCCGAGCGGGGGCGTCACGCAGGCCCGGCTAACGGCGACGGGCTTGGCGGCGGCCCCATATCGACTCGGGTCTCTCTTCATCCCGTATAAATCTTTCGCCTTTTACTAAAGATTTCCGTGGAGAGGGATAGCGATGAGTTCATGGTATTTTTGGAGGCTCTGCCCAAGCAGAGCTGCACTGCTGCTGTCAAAGGAAGACTGGGCCCGGCTTAGCGGCTGGCGTTAGGTGCCCGGTGGCGCGGCTGTGGTCTCCCTGGATCACGCGTGGACTCGCTGGGCGACACCTGCCAGAGGGGCTGGTGAGGGCTGAGCCGCGCCAGCTCCGTCGGCATCCCGCATGCCGGCGCCCGGCGGGGCGCAATTTGTGGGTATCGCTTCTCGGCCTTTTGGCTAAGATCAAGTGTAGTATCTGTTCTTATCAGTTTAATATCTGATACGTCCCCCATGGAGGGGACCACATATTAAACGGATTTTTGGAACAGGGAGCCGGAAGTGGGGCTTGCCCCGTCCGCTCCACGCATCGACCCGGTATTGCAGTGCTTCCGGGAATGGTGCACCTCTACTGCCCCCTGTTGTCGAAAGGCAGAACTGACTGACTGACTGACTGACTGACTGACTGAGTGAGTGAGTGAGTGAGTGAGTGAGTGACTAATAGACTGAGTGCTGTGAGGGGGGGGGCCCTGTCTGTGCGTGGCCCCCGTTTCCCGCCGTTTTTCTTTTTTTTTTTTTTTTTTTTTTTTAAAGGAAGGTGACACACTGTTTGTGCGGTGGACAGCTGCGCTGAGGTAAGGCATGATGTCATCTTTGCCTTTTGAATTTCCCCTCATGTTTGTTAAAATGATTGCTGTCTTTTGAGAGGACAGGAGGACAGGGAGGAGTCGGGGCCCCGAGGACGGCGGCTGCGACGCCCCTGGGCATTCTACTCCGAGCGGGGGCGTCACGCAGGCCCGGCTAACGGCGACGGGCTTGGCGGCGGCCCCATATCGACTCGGGTCTCTCTTCATCCCGTATAAATCTTTCGCCTTTTACTAAAGATTTCCGTGGAGAGGGATAGCGATGAGTTCATGGTATTTTTGGAGGCTCTGCCCAAGCAGAGCTGCACTGCTGCTGTCAAAGGAAGACTGGGCCCGGCTTAGCGGCTGGCGTTAGGTGCCCGGTGGCGCGGCTGTGGTCTCCCTGGATCACGCGTGGACTCGCCGGGCGACACCTGCCAGAGGGGCTGGTGAGGGCTGAGCCGCGCCAGCTCCGTCGGCATCCCGCATGCCGGCGCCCGGCGGGGCGCAATTTGTGGGTATCGCTTCTCGGCCTTTTGGCTAAGATCAAGTGGATTTTACGCTCTTTTTATCGCTTTTAACGGACTGCGTCGGGTTTTTTAGAGGAAGGCACGGCAAACCTAATGCGTGACCAGTAGGTGGCTTGACCGCCGCTGCCACGGGGCGACCCGTGCCTTCCTTTTAGCCTTTTATCCCTGCTTTTATTTTCGTTTTTATTAGGCTGGGGATCCTGCAGTGGCTGGTGGCCTGTCCGCCGCCCTGCCGGGTGAACTGGTGTTTTTATTTTTTAGTTGCTTTTATAGTTTAGCATTCCTCGGCTCATCCCGGATTGGCGGACGGCGGCCGGACCACGGCGGACGTCGGGACCACGGCGGCAGGAGGACTCTGCTCCAGGAACGACGTCGGTGGACCATCCCGGATGTCGACGGCCGGCGGAGCTGCGAGGAAGCCCTTCAGCGGGCCGTGGCTGGTAGCAGGCGGTGGCCTGCGTAATACCGCCCGGTTCTGCTGGAGGGCCGAAGGGGAGGTAGGCACCTTCCCCGACCGCCTGGCCTTCATCCGGGAGGTGGCCTTCGGGGAGCTGGGCCTGCGCATGGAGGACATCCTGTGTGTGCAGCGGAATGGACCTTTCCAGTTCTTCGAGGTCACCCTGTCCACCGACGAGAGCTACACCAAGGTCCTGGAGCGGAGCAAGGAGAGGGCCCAGCACCCTCTCCTGGGACGATACACCGTTGAGCCGCTGTGGTGGCCCGACAAGCGGGTAATTACGGTACATTGTTTTAACCCGCATGTGTCCGGCGAAGCCGTCCGCCAGTTCTTGAACAAGTATGTGGACCTCCTTCCTGGCCACAAGGACATCCGGGATGAGCTGGGGATCTGGACTGGTCGACGCCAGTTCCAGGCCCGCCTGCGCCCGGACGCTAATGGGGCGGGCGGTTTTAGTCATCCCCCAGCCTATTTTAATCTACAGGGCAATAAGGCTTACTTGTTTTATTCCGGACAGCCTCCCTTCTGCCGACAGTGTCACACCTTTGGACATACTCTGGAGGGATGCGCCAACCTGCGCTGCCGCAACTGCCTGGAGCCGGGGCACATGGCCAGGGACTGCAAGGGCCCCCGTCGCTGCATCCACTGCAACGGTGAGGACCATCTGGCTCGTTCCTGCCCCCAACGGAAAACGTCATACGCCGACGCTCTGTTAGGCAGCAGAGCTGTCGGCAAGGAGAGTGGTGGGGGAGCGCAAGCCCCCACGTCCGGGCAGGAACAGTCGGCGGCGGGGGCAGGAGGAGATGCCCTGGCCGAGGTGGAGGAGGCCCCAGCGACAGCGACTGCAATGCAGGAGGGGTCTCCAGTCCTGGCTCCAGGTGTCAGCAGCAGGAGGAGAAAGAGCGGCGCATCCCCCCGGAGGAGGAAGAAGAGCAGAAGGGAGGCACAACCCGACGCATCCAGCCCTCCGGCTGCCACCTTGCCAGCAGTGGCGGCCGGGGACCAAGGCCGAGAGAGTCCCCCCTCCCCGACATTGGGGGCCCCCCATCTGGTGTGGGACTTGGGACAGTCCCCTGCGCCCCCCCAGGAGTACAGCAGTGTGCAGGACAAAGCAAATGAACAGGAGTACCTGGGGGGGCTGGAACTGGGGGGCCTTTTGGGTTTGACTGAGGAGGGGGGGCAGTAATGCGGTATTGTTTTTAATGGCTGGCTTTTATTATTTTAGTGTGTTGTTTGTAATTGTATTTTACCTTTTTAACATTTCATGGCCAATTTTAATATTGTCACCTTGAATGTCAGGGGTTTGAGGAACGTTTTAAAGCGCACATCTGTTTTTAATCAGCTGGCATCTTCTCCCTTCAGCATTTGTTTTCTGCAGGAAGTCCACCTCCGGGACCAGCGGGACGAGGCTCTCTTTTCACGACAATGGAAGAGGGGTAGATCCTACTGGAGCGTAGGTGGTGTCCACTCCTCAGGCGTCGGGATCCTTTTTGGCGACCGCGCCTTTGAAGAAGTAAGATCGTTTACCGTTCTTCAAGGTAGGGTTTTGGGGGTGGACGCCACATGGAGGGGACAGCGCCTCCGGGCCATATGTGTCTACGCTCCAGTGGAGGCCTCGTCCCGTATAACTCTCTTTGAAGAGTTGTCCCCGTTCTGTGTCACAGATCGACACTTGATTTTAGGAGGGGACTTTAACATCTCGTTGGAGGGTAGACAGGATGTCAGCTCTGGGCACTTTCGCCATTTTATTCGTTCCTTTAAACTTGTTGATGGTTTTAAGATATGCAACCCCAGCATGCCGGGCTTCACCTGGCACAATAGTCGCGGAGCCAGCAGTCGCATCGACTATATTTTAGCCTCACCCCCCGTTGTTTTTAAAAAGGTGTCCCTCTCCCCACAGTGGCCCACTGACCACTTGGCAGTGGAGGCCACTGTTTCCATAGACGCCCCTGAATATGGGGGTGGCTATTGGAAAATGAACCTGCAGATCCTGGAGGAGAGCGATTTTAGACACCTTTTTTTAGATCACTTCTCCGAGTGGCAGAAGGACAAGCCTACCTTCCCCTCCGTGGCCGAATGGTGGGAGAGTGTGAAGGACAGGATCCGAACCTTCTCCATGCAGTACAGCAAGCAGCGCAGGATGGAGAAGAAATTCTCCATTCTGCAGCTGGAGAGAAGGTTGCGGGATGAATACGCCGCTCACAACAGCGGGGGCACCATCGACCACGAGCGACTGCTTGATATAAAGGGTGAGCTGAGGCGCCTGCATGCACAGGCTGCCTCGGCTCAAATGCTCCGCGACAGAATGTTCTTTTTGGAAAACAATGAAAAGTGCAATACTCATTTTTTCCAGAGAGCCAGGGAAGCCCGGGAGGAGAAGACCTTCGACTCTCTCCGGGCCTTAAACGGCGAAACGGTAACAATAACATCAGACATGCTGGAGGTTGCTAAATTGTTTTATCACAATCTTTTTAAGGTTAGGGACACGGACCCGGTTGCAGGGGAGCGGTTCCTAGACAACATCTCACCTTGCCTTCCCAGTGACATTCGTGACGGCTTAGAAGCCCCCATCACCTTGGCCGAGCTGACCGCAGTGCTTGGCAAGATGAACCGCCGCAAGGTACCGGGCCTTGATGGGCTCCCGGTGGAATTTTATTCCACTTTTTGGGATGTCCTCGGGCCGGAATTACTGCAGGTTGTAGAGGACGTTCAGCGCCGGGGTTTGCTCACTAGGAGCATGAGGTCAGGGGTTCTTTCTTTGTTGCACAAGAAGGGTGATCGTGCCGACCTTGGCAACTGGAGGCCCCTGACCATGCTTTGTGTAGACACAAAGCTCATCGCAAAGACCCTTACAGAACGCCTGAAGAAGGCCATGGCTCATCTGGTTCACAGCGATCAGACGTGTGGAGTACCGGGTCGATCGGCGACGTGGAACCTCCATCTCATCCGCGACGCCATCGCCTGGGTGGAGGACAGGAACCTCCCTCTCCTGCTGGTCAGCTTGGACCAGGAGAAAGCCTTCGACCGGGTAGATCACCGCTTCCTGTTTCAAGTATTGGGTAAGTTTGGCTTTGGACCCAATTACCTGGGGTGGTTACACACTTTGTATAACGAAGTTGGGAGCCATGTTGTTATCAATGGCTTCCTGAGTGACTTGGTGCCCCAGCTGAGTGGAGTGAGGCAGGGATGTCCCCTCTCCCCCCTCCTCTACGCGCTCTATATAGAGCCACTGGCGTGCGCCATTCGCGCCCACCCCGGGGTCGATGGCCTTCTTATCCCAGGAAGTCGGGGGAAAACTGTTAAACTGACCCAGTACGCAGACGACACCACCCTTTTCGTCTGCTCGGATCAGTCTCTCGGTCATGCCATGAGCCTTGTTCATGCGTTCGGTAGGGCCTCCGGCGCGACGCTCAACCTCAGTAAGTCGGTGGCCAAGTATTTCGGCAGCTGGAAGGCGAGGGAGGGCGTCGCAGGGGGTCTCACCCTCTGTGACGGACCTCTCAAAGTGTTGGGGGTCAACTTCCTTTCGGATGGTGCCGCCCGTTTGAACTGGGAGGAGCGGTTGGCGATCGCCAGGCGGAAGATCGGACTGTGGAAGTCCAGGTCCCTGTCCTTCCAAGGTAAGGTTTTAGCCTTAAAAGTGGATATTCTTCCCACCCTGCTCTACCTTGCACATGTGTACCCTTTGCCCCGCTTCATGCGCAGAGGCCTGACGAGAGACGTTTTCAACCTCGTCTGGGGGGGCAGGTACGAGTACGTGCGTAGGGAAGTGATGTATCTCGGAAAGGACAGTGGGGGGAGGGATGTTATTGACTTTCCTCTCAAGCTTGACTGCCTGTTCTTCTCGCAGCTCTGCACGCGCCTGGCAGCTCCCCTCGAGCACCCCCATCAGCACTTTGTGCGTCTGTGGCTGGCTCTCCCCATGAGACGCCTGGTGGCGTCGTGGACCAACCTCGGCCCCAAGGCTGAGACCCTGCCGGCCCACTACAGCCACGCTGTCAAGTGGAGTAAGTTTTTTCCGGCAGGTGTCAAGACAGAGGCCTTGACCAAGCATAGAGCGCTTTATAGGGCTTTGCTTGGTCATAGGGAGACTCGGGCCATGCTGGGCCTGGAGGAAGGCACATGGGCGAGAATCCAGCCTAAGGGTTTGGATCACAGGCTGCAGGACCTGAACTGGCAGTGCCTTCATGGTAAGCTGCCAGTCAGGGACGTCTTACATAGGCATAAGCTGACCAGACACCCCCGCTGCCCCAGGCCCGAGTGCAGCGAGGATGAGACCATCAGGCACGTGTTTTGGGACTGTGGGCATGCACAGAGAGTTTGGGGGTTGGTAGCGGGCCTGTGTGGACGTGTGGACCCGCAGCCCGGTCTGACCTACGACAAGGTGTTGAAGGGGTGGGACCCCAAGCTCCATAACCCCTTCGGCCCCTGGATGTGGCTGCTGGTCAGCATTACCAAGCGAGAGCTGTGGAATGCCAGGACCGCGCTCATCCGCAGAGGGGTTCATCTGGAGGCACAAGGGGTGTTCCGTAAAATCCGGGCCGACTTGGGTTTCAGGATGGAGACTGACGTCATCCAGCGGGGCTACCACGAGGCCAAGGAGAGGTGGAAGGGCCTCTTTTGGCTTTAGCCCCGTTTCGTTTAGGTGGTGACGCTCCATTCTACAGGGTGGACATGACGCACCTTTCTGGAGCACACAGAAGGTACTTTGGGTTTTAGGTGAGTGTGCTTTGTTTTTTTTGTGCGTGTGTTGTATTTTAAATACTTTTTTAATAATTGCATGTACAGAATTTATTGTGCACTACTGGTTGATCACTTTTAGCACGTATTTATTAATATTAACATTATCTATTAACATTTTAATCTATTTGGTGTGCTTTGTTTCTGTGATTAACCGTATTTTATGCCCGAAGTCTCAGATTTTATGTGTGTGGATGGTGTATAACCCTGTTTTAACCCGACCCTTGTGTTTGAAATTTGTGGTCTGTGGGTCTGTTCCTCTTTTAAGGTTTTAACCTTTTAATGGCTTGCATTTGAGGTGACATTTTATTTGTAGAAATGGCCAGATGAATGTAATTAAAGGGTAAATGTGTGTAATTTTAATTGTTGATTTTATTACTGTTTTGATTATTTTATGGTATATAGTTCTGCATAATTTGTTTGTTTAATACTGTTTTAATATGTCTTATTATTATGATTCTATTGAATTGCCATTGATGTGTATTATGTTAAAAATTTCAACCTTTTACATTGTTGTAATATTTGTTTATGATGTATGCTGGAAAGGTTGTTTTAATATGCATGGATGACGATGCCAATTTTAAAAGTGTAGGTTTGATGTTTATATGTTTTGATCAGGTGTGTTGATTTAAATGATGTGCAGAACTGTTTAATAAAGTATGGAAAAAAAAAAAAATCTGTTCTTATCAGTTTAATATCTGATACGTCCCCCATGGAGGGGACCACATATTAAACGGATTTTTGGAACAGGGAGCCGGAAGTGGGGCTTGCCCCGTCCGCTCCACGCATCGACCCGGTATTGCAGTGCTTCCGGGAATGGTGCACCTCTACTGCCCCCTGTTGTCGAAAGGCAGAACTGACTGACTGACTGACTGACTGAGTGAGTGAGTGAGTGAGTGAGTGACTAATAGACTCAGTGCTGTGAGGGGGGGGGCCCTGTCTGTGCGTGGCCCCCGTTTCCCGCCGTTTTTCTTTTTTTTTTTTTTTTTTTTTTTTTTTTTTAAAGGAAGGTGACACACTGTTTGTGCGGTGGACAGCTGCGCTGAGGTAAGGCATGATGTCATCTTTGCCTTTTGAATTTCCCCTCATGTTTGTTAAAATGATTGCTGTCTTTTGAGAGGACAGGAGGACAGGGAGGAGTCGGGGCCCCGAGGACGGCGGCTGCGACGCCCCTGGGCATTCTACTCCGAGCGGGGGCGTCACGCAGGCCCGGCTAACGGCGACGGGCTTGGCGGCGGCCCCATATCGACTCGGGTCTCTCTTCATCCCGTATAAATCTTTCGCCTTTTACTAAAGATTTCCGTGGAGAGGGATAGCGATGAGTTCATGGTATTTTTGGAGGCTCTGCCCAAGCAGAGCTGCACTGCTGCTGTCAAAGGAAGACTGGGCCCGGCTTAGCGGCTGGCGTTAGGTGCCCGGTGGCGCGGCTGTGGTCTCCCTGGATCACGCGTGGACTCGCCGGGCGACACCTGCCAGAGGGGCTGGTGAGGGCTGAGCCGCGCCAGCTCCGTCGGCATCCCGCATGCCGGCGCCCGGCGGGGCGCAATTTGTGGGTATCGCTTCTCGGCCTTTTGGCTAAGATCAAGTGTAGTATCTGTTCTTATCAGTTTAATATCTGATACGTCCCCCATGGAGGGGACCACATATTAAACGGATTTTTGGAACAGGGAGCCGGAAGTGGGGCTTGCCCCGTCCGCTCCACGCATCGACCCGGTATTGCAGTGCTTCCGGGAATGGTGCACCTCTACTGCCCCCTGTTGTCGAAAGGCAGAACTGACTGACTGACTGACTGACTGACTGAGTGAGTGAGTGAGTGAGTGAGTGAGTGACTAATAGACTCAGTGCTGTGAGGGGGGGGGCCCTGTCTGTGCGTGGCCCCCGTTTCCCGCCGTTTTTCTTTTTTTTTTTTTTTTTTTTTTTTTTTTTTTAAAGGAAGGTGACACACTGTTTGTGCGGTGGACAGCTGCGCTGAGGTAAGGCATGATGTCATCTTTGCCTTTTGAATTTCCCCTCATGTTTGTTAAAATGATTGCTGTCTTTTGAGAGGACAGGAGGACAGGGAGGAGTCGGGGCCCCGAGGACGGCGGCTGCGACGCCCCTGGGCATTCTACTCCGAGCGGGGGCGTCACGCAGGCCCGGCTAACGGCGACGGGCTTGGCGGCGGCCCCATATCGACTCGGGTCTCTCTTCATCCCGTATAAATCTTTCGCCTTTTACTAAAGATTTCCGTGGAGAGGGATAGCGATGAGTTCATGGTATTTTTGGAGGCTCTGCCCAAGCAGAGCTGCACTGCTGCTGTCAAAGGAAGACTGGGCCCGGCTTAGCGGCTGGCGTTAGGTGCCCGGTGGCGCGGCTGTGGTCTCCCTGGATCACGCGTGGACTCGCCGGGCGACACCTGCCAGAGGGGCTGGTGAGGGCTGAGCCGCGCCAGCTCCGTCGGCATCCCGCATGCCGGCGCCCGGCGGGGCGCAATTTGTGGGTATCGCTTCTCGGCCTTTTGGCTAAGATCAAGTGTAGTATCTGTTCTTATCAGTTTAATATCTGATACGTCCCCCATGGAGGGGACCACATATTAAACGGATTTTTGGAACAGGGAGCCGGAAGTGGGGCTTGCCCCGTCCGCTCCACGCATCGACCCGGTATTGCAGTGCTTCCGGGAATGGTGCACCTCTACTGCCCCCTGTTGTCGAAAGGCAGAACTGACTGACTGACTGACTGAGTGAGTGAGTGAGTGAGTGAGTGACTAATAGACTCAGTGCTGTGAGGGGGGGGGCCCTGTCTGTGCGTGGCCCCCGTTTCCCGCCGTTTTTCTTTTTTTTTTTTTTTTTTTTTTTTTTTTTTTTAAAGGAAGGTGACACACTGTTTGTGCGGTGGACAGCTGCGCTGAGGTAAGGCATGATGTCATCTTTGCCTTTTGAATTTCCCCTCATGTTTGTTAAAATGATTGCTGTCTTTTGAGAGGACAGGAGGACAGGGAGGAGTCGGGGCCCCGAGGACGGCGGCTGCGACGCCCCTGGGCATTCTACTCCGAGCGGGGGCGTCACGCAGGCCCGGCTAACGGCGACGGGCTTGGCGGCGGCCCCATATCGACTCGGGTCTCTCTTCATCCCGTATAAATCTTTCGCCTTTTACTAAAGATTTCCGTGGAGAGGGATAGCGATGAGTTCATGGTATTTTTGGAGGCTCTGCCCAAGCAGAGCTGCACTGCTGCTGTCAAAGGAAGACTGGGCCCGGCTTAGCGGCTGGCGTTAGGTGCCCGGTGGCGCGGCTGTGGTCTCCCTGGATCACGCGTGGACTCGCCGGGCGACACCTGCCAGAGGGGCTGGTGAGGGCTGAGCCGCGCCAGCTCCGTCGGCATCCCGCATGCCGGCGCCCGGCGGGGCGCAATTTGTGGGTATCGCTTCTCGGCCTTTTGGCTAAGATCAAGTGGATTTTACGCTCTTTTTATCGCTTTTAACGGACTGCGTCGGGTTTTTTAGAGGAAGGCACGGCAAACCTAATGCGTGACCAGTAGGTGGCTTGACCGCCGCTGCCACGGGGCGACCCGTGCCTTCCTTTTAGCCTTTTATCCCTGCTTTTATTTTCGTTTTTATTAGGCTGGGGATCCCGCAGTGGCTGGTGGCCTGTCCGCCGCCCTGCCGGGTGAACTGGTGTTTTTATTTTTTAGTTGCTTTTATAGTTTAGCATTCCTCGGCTCATCCCGGATTGGCGGACGGCGGCCGGACCACGGCGGACGTCGGGACCACGGCGGCAGGAGGACTCTGCTCCAGGAACGACGTCGGTGGACCATCCCGGATGTCGACGGCCGGCGGAGCTGCGAGGAAGCCCTTCAGCGGGCCGTGGCTGGTAGCAGGCGGTGGCCTGCGTAATACCGCCCGGTTCTGCTGGAGGGCCGAAGGGGAGGTAGGCACCTTCCCCGACCGCCTGGCCTTCATCCGGGAGGTGGCCTTCGGGGAGCTGGGCCTGCGCATGGAGGACATCCTGTGTGTGCAGCGGAATGGACCTTTCCAGTTCTTCGAGGTCACCCTGTCCACCGACGAGAGCTACACCAAGGTCCTGGAGCGGAGCAAGGAGAGGGCCCAGCACCCTCTCCTGGGACGATACACCGTTGAGCCGCTGTGGTGGCCCGACAAGCGGGTAATTACGGTACATTGTTTTAACCCGCATGTGTCCGGCGAAGCCGTCCGCCAGTTCTTGAACAAGTATGTGGACCTCCTTCCTGGCCACAAGGACATCCGGGATGAGCTGGGGATCTGGACTGGTCGACGCCAGTTCCAGGCCCGCCTGCGCCCGGACGCTAATGGGGCGGGCGGTTTTAGTCATCCCCCAGCCTATTTTAATCTACAGGGCAATAAGGCTTACTTGTTTTATTCCGGACAGCCTCCCTTCTGCCGACAGTGTCACACCTTTGGACATACTCTGGAGGGATGCGCCAACCTGCGCTGCCGCAACTGCCTGGAGCCGGGGCACATGGCCAGGGACTGCAAGGGCCCCCGTCGCTGCATCCACTGCAACGGTGAGGACCATCTGGCTCGTTCCTGCCCCCAACGGAAAACGTCATACGCCGACGCTCTGTTAGGCAGCAGAGCTGTCGGCAAGGAGAGTGGTGGGGGAGCGCAAGCCCCCACGTCCGGGCAGGAACAGTCGGCGGCGGGGGCAGGAGGAGATGCCCTGGCCGAGGTGGAGGAGGCCCCAGCGACAGCGACTGCAATGCAGGAGGGGTCTCCAGTCCTGGCTCCAGGTGTCAGCAGCAGGAGGAGAAAGAGCGGCGCATCCCCCCGGAGGAGGAAGAAGAGCAGAAGGGAGGCACAACCCGACGCATCCAGCCCTCCGGCTGCCACCTTGCCAGCAGTGGCGGCCGGGGACCAAGGCCGAGAGAGTCCCCCCTCCCCGACATTGGGGGCCCCCCATCTGGTGTGGGACTTGGGACAGTCCCCTGCGCCCCCCCAGGAGTACAGCAGTGTGCAGGACAAAGCAAATGAACAGGAGTACCTGGGGGGGCTGGAACTGGGGGGCCTTTTGGGTTTGACTGAGGAGGGGGGGCAGTAATGCGGTATTGTTTTTAATGGCTGGCTTTTATTATTTTAGTGTGTTGTTTGTAATTGTATTTTACCTTTTTAACATTTCATGGCCAATTTTAATATTGTCACCTTGAATGTCAGGGGTTTGAGGAACGTTTTAAAGCGCACATCTGTTTTTAATCAGCTGGCATCTTCTCCCTTCAGCATTTGTTTTCTGCAGGAAGTCCACCTCCGGGACCAGCGGGACGAGGCTCTCTTTTCACGACAATGGAAGAGGGGTAGATCCTACTGGAGCGTAGGTGGTGTCCACTCCTCAGGCGTCGGGATCCTTTTTGGCGACCGCGCCTTTGAAGAAGTAAGATCGTTTACCGTTCTTCAAGGTAGGGTTTTGGGGGTGGACGCCACATGGAGGGGACAGCGCCTCCGGGCCATATGTGTCTACGCTCCAGTGGAGGCCTCGTCCCGTATAACTCTCTTTGAAGAGTTGTCCCCGTTCTGTGTCACAGATCGACACTTGATTTTAGGAGGGGACTTTAACATCTCGTTGGAGGGTAGACAGGATGTCAGCTCTGGGCACTTTCGCCATTTTATTCGTTCCTTTAAACTTGTTGATGGTTTTAAGATATGCAACCCCAGCATGCCGGGCTTCACCTGGCACAATAGTCGCGGAGCCAGCAGTCGCATCGACTATATTTTAGCCTCACCCCCCGTTGTTTTTAAAAAGGTGTCCCTCTCCCCACAGTGGCCCACTGACCACTTGGCAGTGGAGGCCACTGTTTCCATAGACGCCCCTGAATATGGGGGTGGCTATTGGAAAATGAACCTGCAGATCCTGGAGGAGAGCGATTTTAGACACCTTTTTTTAGATCACTTCTCCGAGTGGCAGAAGGACAAGCCTACCTTCCCCTCCGTGGCCGAATGGTGGGAGAGTGTGAAGGACAGGATCCGAACCTTCTCCATGCAGTACAGCAAGCAGCGCAGGATGGAGAAGAAATTCTCCATTCTGCAGCTGGAGAGAAGGTTGCGGGATGAATACGCCGCTCACAACAGCGGGGGCACCATCGACCACGAGCGACTGCTTGATATAAAGGGTGAGCTGAGGCGCCTGCATGCACAGGCTGCCTCGGCTCAAATGCTCCGCGACAGAATGTTCTTTTTGGAAAACAATGAAAAGTGCAATACTCATTTTTTCCAGAGAGCCAGGGAAGCCCGGGAGGAGAAGACCTTCGACTCTCTCCGGGCCTTAAACGGCGAAACGGTAACAATAACATCAGACATGCTGGAGGTTGCTAAATTGTTTTATCACAATCTTTTTAAGGTTAGGGACACGGACCCGGTTGCAGGGGAGCGGTTCCTAGACAACATCTCACCTTGCCTTCCCAGTGACATTCGTGACGGCTTAGAAGCCCCCATCACCTTGGCCGAGCTGACCGCAGTGCTTGGCAAGATGAACCGCCGCAAGGTACCGGGCCTTGATGGGCTCCCGGTGGAATTTTATTCCACTTTTTGGGATGTCCTCGGGCCGGAATTACTGCAGGTTGTAGAGGACGTTCAGCGCCGGGGTTTGCTCACTAGGAGCATGAGGTCAGGGGTTCTTTCTTTGTTGCACAAGAAGGGTGATCGTGCCGACCTTGGCAACTGGAGGCCCCTGACCATGCTTTGTGTAGACACAAAGCTCATCGCAAAGACCCTTACAGAACGCCTGAAGAAGGCCATGGCTCATCTGGTTCACAGCGATCAGACGTGTGGAGTACCGGGTCGATCGGCGACGTGGAACCTCCATCTCATCCGCGACGCCATCGCCTGGGTGGAGGACAGGAACCTCCCTCTCCTGCTGGTCAGCTTGGACCAGGAGAAAGCCTTCGACCGGGTAGATCACCGCTTCCTGTTTCAAGTATTGGGTAAGTTTGGCTTTGGACCCAATTACCTGGGGTGGTTACACACTTTGTATAACGAAGTTGGGAGCCATGTTGTTATCAATGGCTTCCTGAGTGACTTGGTGCCCCAGCTGAGTGGAGTGAGGCAGGGATGTCCCCTCTCCCCCCTCCTCTACGCGCTCTATATAGAGCCACTGGCGTGCGCCATTCGCGCCCACCCCGGGGTCGATGGCCTTCTTATCCCAGGAAGTCGGGGGAAAACTGTTAAACTGACCCAGTACGCAGACGACACCACCCTTTTCGTCTGCTCGGATCAGTCTCTCGGTCATGCCATGAGCCTTGTTCATGCGTTCGGTAGGGCCTCCGGCGCGACGCTCAACCTCAGTAAGTCGGTGGCCAAGTATTTCGGCAGCTGGAAGGCGAGGGAGGGCGTCGCAGGGGGTCTCACCCTCTGTGACGGACCTCTCAAAGTGTTGGGGGTCAACTTCCTTTCGGATGGTGCCGCCCGTTTGAACTGGGAGGAGCGGTTGGCGATCGCCAGGCGGAAGATCGGACTGTGGAAGTCCAGGTCCCTGTCCTTCCAAGGTAAGGTTTTAGCCTTAAAAGTGGATATTCTTCCCACCCTGCTCTACCTTGCACATGTGTACCCTTTGCCCCGCTTCATGCGCAGAGGCCTGACGAGAGACGTTTTCAACCTCGTCTGGGGGGGCAGGTACGAGTACGTGCGTAGGGAAGTGATGTATCTCGGAAAGGACAGTGGGGGGAGGGATGTTATTGACTTTCCTCTCAAGCTTGACTGCCTGTTCTTCTCGCAGCTCTGCACGCGCCTGGCAGCTCCCCTCGAGCACCCCCATCAGCACTTTGTGCGTCTGTGGCTGGCTCTCCCCATGAGACGCCTGGTGGCGTCGTGGACCAACCTCGGCCCCAAGGCTGAGACCCTGCCGGCCCACTACAGCCACGCTGTCAAGTGGAGTAAGTTTTTTCCGGCAGGTGTCAAGACAGAGGCCTTGACCAAGCATAGAGCGCTTTATAGGGCTTTGCTTGGTCATAGGGAGACTCGGGCCATGCTGGGCCTGGAGGAAGGCACATGGGCGAGAATCCAGCCTATGGGTTTGGATCACAGGCTGCAGGACCTGAACTGGCAGTGCCTTCATGGTAAGCTGCCAGTCAGGGACGTCTTACATAGGCATAAGCTGACCAGACACCCCCGCTGCCCCAGGCCCGAGTGCAGCGAGGATGAGACCATCAGGCACGTGTTTTGGGACTGTGGGCATGCACAGAGAGTTTGGGGGTTGGTAGCGGGCCTGTGTGGACGTGTGGACCCGCAGCCCGGTCTGACCTACGACAAGGTGTTGAAGGGGTGGGACCCCAAGCTCCATAACCCCTTCGGCCCCTGGATGTGGCTGCTGGTCAGCATTACCAAGCGAGAGCTGTGGAATGCCAGGACCGCGCTCATCCGCAGAGGGGTTCATCTGGAGGCACAAGGGGTGTTCCGTAAAATCCGGGCCGACTTGGGTTTCAGGATGGAGACTGACGTCATCCAGCGGGGCTACCACGAGGCCAAGGAGAGGTGGAAGGGCCTCTTTTGGCTTTAGCCCCGTTTCGTTTAGGTGGTGACGCTCCATTCTACAGGGTGGACATGACGCACCTTTCTGGAGCACACAGAAGGTACTTTGGGTTTTAGGTGAGTGTGCTTTGTTTTTTTTGTGCGTGTGTTGTATTTTAAATACTTTTTTAATAATTGCATGTACAGAATTTATTGTGCACTACTGGTTGATCACTTTTAGCACGTATTTATTAATATTAACATTATCTATTAACATTTTAATCTATTTGGTGTGCTTTGTTTCTGTGATTAACCGTATTTTATGCCCGAAGTCTCAGATTTTATGTGTGTGGATGGTGTATAACCCTGTTTTAACCCGACCCTTGTGTTTGAAATTTGTGGTCTGTGGGTCTGTTCCTCTTTTAAGGTTTTAACCTTTTAATGGCTTGCATTTGAGGTGACATTTTATTTGTAGAAATGGCCAGATGAATGTAATTAAAGGGTAAATGTGTGTAATTTTAATTGTTGATTTTATTACTGTTTTGATTATTTTATGGTATATAGTTCTGCATAATTTGTTTGTTTAATACTGTTTTAATATGTCTTATTATTATGATTCTATTGAATTGCCATTGATGTGTATTATGTTAAAAATTTCAACCTTTTACATTGTTGTAATATTTGTTTATGATGTATGCTGGAAAGGTTGTTTTAATATGCATGGATGACGATGCCAATTTTAAAAGTGTAGGTTTGATGTTTATATGTTTTGATCAGGTGTGTTGATTTAAATGATGTGCAGAACTGTTTAATAAAGTATGGAAAAAAAAAAAAAAATCTGTTCTTATCAGTTTAATATCTGATACGTCCCCCATGGAGGGGACCACATATTAAACGGATTTTTGGAACAGGGAGCCGGAAGTGGGGCTTGCCCCGTCCGCTCCACGCATCGACCCGGTATTGCAGTGCTTCCGGGAATGGTGCACCTCTACTGCCCCCTGTTGTCGAAAGGCAGAACTGACTGACTGACTGACTGACTGACTGAGTGAGTGAGTGAGTGAGTGAGTGAGTGAGTGAGTGAGTAATAGACTGAGTGCTGTGAGGGGGGGGGCCCTGTCTGTGCGTGGCCCCCGTTTCCCGCCGTTTTTCTTTTTTTTTTTTTTTTTTTTTTTTTTTTTTAAAGGAAGGTGACACACTGTTTGTGCGGTGGACAGCTGCGCTGAGGTAAGGCATGATGTCATCTTTGCCTTTTGAATTTCCCCTCATGTTTGTTAAAATGATTGCTGTCTTTTGAGAGGACAGGAGGACAGGGAGGAGTCGGGGCCCCGAGGACGGCGGCTGCGACGCCCCTGGGCATTCTACTCCGAGCGGGGGCGTCACGCAGGCCCGGCTAACGGCGACGGGCTTGGCGGCGGCCCCATATCGACTCGGGTCTCTCTTCATCCCGTATAAATCTTTCGCCTTTTACTAAAGATTTCCGTGGAGAGGGATAGCGATGAGTTCATGGTATTTTTGGAGGCTCTGCCCAAGCAGAGCTGCACTGCTGCTGTCAAAGGAAGACTGGGCCCGGCTTAGCGGCTGGCGTTAGGTGCCCGGTGGCGCGGCTGTGGTCTCCCTGGATCACGCGTGGACTCGCCGGGCGACACCTGCCAGAGGGGCTGGTGAGGGCTGAGCCGCGCCAGCTCCGTCGGCATCCCGCATGCCGGCGCCCGGCGGGGCGCAATTTGTGGGTATCGCTTCTCGGCCTTTTGGCTAAGATCAAGTGTAGTATCTGTTCTTATCAGTTTAATATCTGATACGTCCCCCATGGAGGGGACCACATATTAAACGGATTTTTGGAACAGGGAGCCGGAAGTGGGGCTTGCCCCGTCCGCTCCACGCATCGACCCGGTATTGCAGTGCTTCCGGGAATGGTGCACCTCTACTGCCCCCTGTTGTCGAAAGGCAGAACTGACTGACTGACTGACTGACTGACTGAGTGAGTGAGTGAGTGAGTGAGTGAGTGACTAATAGACTCAGTGCTGTGAGGGGGGGGGCCCTGTCTGTGCGTGGCCCCCGTTTCCCGCCGTTTTTCTTTTTTTTTTTTTTTTTTTTTTTTTTTTTTTAAAGGAAGGTGACACACTGTTTGTGCGGTGGACAGCTGCGCTGAGGTAAGGCATGATGTCATCTTTGCCTTTTGAATTTCCCCTCATGTTTGTTAAAATGATTGCTGTCTTTTGAGAGGACAGGAGGACAGGGAGGAGTCGGGGCCCCGAGGACGGCGGCTGCGACGCCCCTGGGCATTCTACTCCGAGCGGGGGCGTCACGCAGGCCCGGCTAACGGCGACGGGCTTGGCGGCGGCCCCATATCGACTCGGGTCTCTCTTCATCCCGTATAAATCTTTCGCCTTTTACTAAAGATTTCCGTGGAGAGGGATAGCGATGAGTTCATGGTATTTTTGGAGGCTCTGCCCAAGCAGAGCTGCACTGCTGCTGTCAAAGGAAGACTGGGCCCGGCTTAGCGGCTGGCGTTAGGTGCCCGGTGGCGCGGCTGTGGTCTCCCTGGATCACGCGTGGACTCGCCGGGCGACACCTGCCAGAGGGGCTGGTGAGGGCTGAGCCGCGCCAGCTCCGTCGGCATCCCGCATGCCGGCGCCCGGCGGGGCGCAATTTGTGGGTATCGCTTCTCGGCCTTTTGGCTAAGATCAAGTGTAGTATCTGTTCTTATCAGTTTAATATCTGATACGTCCCCCATGGAGGGGACCACATATTAAACGGATTTTTGGAACAGGGAGCCGGAAGTGGGGCTTGCCCCGTCCGCTCCACGCATCGACCCGGTATTGCAGTGCTTCCGGGAATGGTGCACCTCTACTGCCCCCTGTTGTCGAAAGGCAGAACTGACTGACTGACTGACTGAGTGAGTGAGTGAGTGAGTGAGTGACTAATAGACTCAGTGCTGTGAGGGGGGGGGCCCTGTCTGTGCGTGGCCCCCGTTTCCCGCCGTTTTTCTTTTTTTTTTTTTTTTTTTTTTTTTTTTTTTAAAGGAAGGTGACACACTGTTTGTGCGGTGGACAGCTGCGCTGAGGTAAGGCATGATGTCATCTTTGCCTTTTGAATTTCCCCTCATGTTTGTTAAAATGATTGCTGTCTTTTGAGAGGACAGGAGGACAGGGAGGAGTCGGGGCCCCGAGGACGGCGGCTGCGACGCCCCTGGGCATTCTACTCCGAGCGGGGGCGTCACGCAGGCCCGGCTAACGGCGACGGGCTTGGCGGCGGCCCCATATCGACTCGGGTCTCTCTTCATCCCGTATAAATCTTTCGCCTTTTACTAAAGATTTCCGTGGAGAGGGATAGCGATGAGTTCATGGTATTTTTGGAGGCTCTGCCCAAGCAGAGCTGCACTGCTGCTGTCAAAGGAAGACTGGGCCCGGCTTAGCGGCTGGCGTTAGGTGCCCGGTGGCGCGGCTGTGGTCTCCCTGGATCACGCGTGGACTCGCCGGGCGACACCTGCCAGAGGGGCTGGTGAGGGCTGAGCCGCGCCAGCTCCGTCGGCATCCCGCATGCCGGCGCCCGGCGGGGCGCAATTTGTGGGTATCGCTTCTCGGCCTTTTGGCTAAGATCAAGTGTAGTATCTGTTCTTATCAGTTTAATATCTGATACGTCCCCCATGGAGGGGACCACATATTAAACGGATTTTTGGAACAGGGAGCCGGAAGTGGGGCTTGCCCCGTCCGCTCCACGCATCGACCCGGTATTGCAGTGCTTCCGGGAATGGTGCACCTCTACTGCCCCCTGTTGTCGAAAGGCAGAACTGACTGACTGACTGACTGACTGACTGAGTGAGTGAGTGAGTGAGTGAGTGAGTGAGTGAGTGAGTGACTAATAGACTGAGTGCTGTGAGGGGGGGGGCCCTGTCTGTGCGTGGCCCCCGTTTCCCGCCGTTTTTCTTTTTTTCTTTTTTTTTTTTTTTTTTTTTTAAAGGAAGGTGACACACTGTTTGTGCGGTGGACAGCTGCGCTGAGGTAAGGCATGATGTCATCTTTGCCTTTTGAATTTCCCCTCATGTTTGTTAAAATGATTGCTGTCTTTTGAGAGGACAGGAGGACAGGGAGGAGTCGGGGCCCCGAGGACGGCGGCTGCGACGCCCCTGGGCATTCTACTCCGAGCGGGGGCGTCACGCAGGCCCGGCTAACGGCGACGGGCTTGGCGGCGGCCCCATATCGACTCGGGTCTCTCTTCATCCCGTATAAATCTTTCGCCTTTTACTAAAGATTTCCGTGGAGAGGGATAGCGATGAGTTCATGGTATTTTTGGAGGCTCTGCCCAAGCAGAGCTGCACTGCTGCTGTCAAAGGAAGACTGGGCCCGGCTTAGCGGCTGGCGTTAGGTGCCCGGTGGCGCGGCTGTGGTCTCCCTGGATCACGCGTGGACTCGCCGGGCGACACCTGCCAGAGGGGCTGGTGAGGGCTGAGCCGCGCCAGCTCCGTCGGCATCCCGCATGCCGGCGCCCGGCGGGGCGCAATTTGTGGGTATCGCTTCTCGGCCTTTTGGCTAAGATCAAGTGTAGTATCTGTTCTTATCAGTTTAATATCTGATACGTCCCCCATGGAGGGGACCACATATTAAACGGATTTTTGGAACAGGGAGCCGGAAGTGGGGCTTGCCCCGTCCGCTCCACGCATCGACCCGGTATTGCAGTGCTTCCGGGAATGGTGCACCTCTACTGCCCCCTGTTGTCGAAAGGCAGAACTGACTGACTGACTGACTGACTGACTGACTGAGTGAGTGAGTGAGTGAGTGAGTGACTAATAGACTCAGTGCTGTGAGGGGGGGGGCCCTGTCTGTGCGTGGCCCCCGTTTCCCGCCGTTTTTCTTTTTTTTTTTTTTTTTTTTTTTTTTTTTTTAAAGGAAGGTGACACACTGTTTGTGCGGTGGACAGCTGCGCTGAGGTAAGGCATGATGTCATCTTTGCCTTTTGAATTTCCCCTCATGTTTGTTAAAATGATTGCTGTCTTTTGAGAGGACAGGAGGACAGGGAGGAGTCGGGGCCCCGAGGACGGCGGCTGCGACGCCCCTGGGCATTCTACTCCGAGCGGGGGCGTCACGCAGGCCCGGCTAACGGCGACGGGCTTGGCGGCGGCCCCATATCGACTCGGGTCTCTCTTCATCCCGTATAAATCTTTCGCCTTTTACTAAAGATTTCCGTGGAGAGGGATAGCGATGAGTTCATGGTATTTTTGGAGGCTCTGCCCAAGCAGAGCTGCACTGCTGCTGTCAAAGGAAGACTGGGCCCGGCTTAGCGGCTGGCGTTAGGTGCCCGGTGGCGCGGCTGTGGTCTCCCTGGATCACGCGTGGACTCGCCGGGCGACACCTGCCAGAGGGGCTGGTGAGGGCTGAGCCGCGCCAGCTCCGTCGGCATCCCGCATGCCGGCGCCCGGCGGGGCGCAATTTGTGGGTATCGCTTCTCGGCCTTTTGGCTAAGATCAAGTGGATTTTACGCTCTTTTTATCGCTTTTAACGGACTGCGTCGGGTTTTTTAGAGGAAGGCACGGCAAACCTAATGCGTGACCAGTAGGTGGCTTGACCGCCGCTGCCACGGGGCGACCCGTGCCTTCCTTTTAGCCTTTTATCCCTGCTTTTATTTTCGTTTTTATTAGGCTGGGGATCCCGCAGTGGCTGGTGGCCTGTCCGCCGCCCTGCCGGGTGAACTGGTGTTTTTATTTTTTAGTTGCTTTTATAGTTTAGCATTCCTCGGCTCATCCCGGATTGGCGGACGGCGGCCGGACCACGGCGGACGTCGGGACCACGGCGGCAGGAGGACTCTGCTCCAGGAACGACGTCGGTGGACCATCCCGGATGTCGACGGCCGGCGGAGCTGCGAGGAAGCCCTTCAGCGGGCCGTGGCTGGTAGCAGGCGGTGGCCTGCGTAATACCGCCCGGTTCTGCTGGAGGGCCGAAGGGGAGGTAGGCACCTTCCCCGACCGCCTGGCCTTCATCCGGGAGGTGGCCTTCGGGGAGCTGGGCCTGCGCATGGAGGACATCCTGTGTGTGCAGCGGAATGGACCTTTCCAGTTCTTCGAGGTCACCCTGTCCACCGACGAGAGCTACACCAAGGTCCTGGAGCGGAGCAAGGAGAGGGCCCAGCACCCTCTCCTGGGACGATACACCGTTGAGCCGCTGTGGTGGCCCGACAAGCGGGTAATTACGGTACATTGTTTTAACCCGCATGTGTCCGGCGAAGCCGTCCGCCAGTTCTTGAACAAGTATGTGGACCTCCTTCCTGGCCACAAGGACATCCGGGATGAGCTGGGGATCTGGACTGGTCGACGCCAGTTCCAGGCCCGCCTGCGCCCGGACGCTAATGGGGCGGGCGGTTTTAGTCATCCCCCAGCCTATTTTAATCTACAGGGCAATAAGGCTTACTTGTTTTATTCCGGACAGCCTCCCTTCTGCCGACAGTGTCACACCTTTGGACATACTCTGGAGGGATGCGCCAACCTGCGCTGCCGCAACTGCCTGGAGCCGGGGCACATGGCCAGGGACTGCAAGGGCCCCCGTCGCTGCATCCACTGCAACGGTGAGGACCATCTGGCTCGTTCCTGCCCCCAACGGAAAACGTCATACGCCGACGCTCTGTTAGGCAGCAGAGCTGTCGGCAAGGAGAGTGGTGGGGGAGCGCAAGCCCCCACGTCCGGGCAGGAACAGTCGGCGGCGGGGGCAGGAGGAGATGCCCTGGCCGAGGTGGAGGAGGCCCCAGCGACAGCGACTGCAATGCAGGAGGGGTCTCCAGTCCTGGCTCCAGGTGTCAGCAGCAGGAGGAGAAAGAGCGGCGCATCCCCCCGGAGGAGGAAGAAGAGCAGAAGGGAGGCACAACCCGACGCATCCAGCCCTCCGGCTGCCACCTTGCCAGCAGTGGCGGCCGGGGACCAAGGCCGAGAGAGTCCCCCCTCCCCGACATTGGGGGCCCCCCATCTGGTGTGGGACTTGGGACAGTCCCCTGCGCCCCCCCAGGAGTACAGCAGTGTGCAGGACAAAGCAAATGAACAGGAGTACCTGGGGGGGCTGGAACTGGGGGGCCTTTTGGGTTTGACTGAGGAGGGGGGGCAGTAATGCGGTATTGTTTTTAATGGCTGGCTTTTATTATTTTAGTGTGTTGTTTGTAATTGTATTTTACCTTTTTAACATTTCATGGCCAATTTTAATATTGTCACCTTGAATGTCAGGGGTTTGAGGAACGTTTTAAAGCGCACATCTGTTTTTAATCAGCTGGCATCTTCTCCCTTCAGCATTTGTTTTCTGCAGGAAGTCCACCTCCGGGACCAGCGGGACGAGGCTCTCTTTTCACGACAATGGAAGAGGGGTAGATCCTACTGGAGCGTAGGTGGTGTCCACTCCTCAGGCGTCGGGATCCTTTTTGGCGACCGCGCCTTTGAAGAAGTAAGATCGTTTACCGTTCTTCAAGGTAGGGTTTTGGGGGTGGACGCCACATGGAGGGGACAGCGCCTCCGGGCCATATGTGTCTACGCTCCAGTGGAGGCCTCGTCCCGTATAACTCTCTTTGAAGAGTTGTCCCCGTTCTGTGTCACAGATCGACACTTGATTTTAGGAGGGGACTTTAACATCTCGTTGGAGGGTAGACAGGATGTCAGCTCTGGGCACTTTCGCCATTTTATTCGTTCCTTTAAACTTGTTGATGGTTTTAAGATATGCAACCCCAGCATGCCGGGCTTCACCTGGCACAATAGTCGCGGAGCCAGCAGTCGCATCGACTATATTTTAGCCTCACCCCCCGTTGTTTTTAAAAAGGTGTCCCTCTCCCCACAGTGGCCCACTGACCACTTGGCAGTGGAGGCCACTGTTTCCATAGACGCCCCTGAATATGGGGGTGGCTATTGGAAAATGAACCTGCAGATCCTGGAGGAGAGCGATTTTAGACACCTTTTTTTAGATCACTTCTCCGAGTGGCAGAAGGACAAGCCTACCTTCCCCTCCGTGGCCGAATGGTGGGAGAGTGTGAAGGACAGGATCCGAACCTTCTCCATGCAGTACAGCAAGCAGCGCAGGATGGAGAAGAAATTCTCCATTCTGCAGCTGGAGAGAAGGTTGCGGGATGAATACGCCGCTCACAACAGCGGGGGCACCATCGACCACGAGCGACTGCTTGATATAAAGGGTGAGCTGAGGCGCCTGCATGCACAGGCTGCCTCGGCTCAAATGCTCCGCGACAGAATGTTCTTTTTGGAAAACAATGAAAAGTGCAATACTCATTTTTTCCAGAGAGCCAGGGAAGCCCGGGAGGAGAAGACCTTCGACTCTCTCCGGGCCTTAAACGGCGAAACGGTAACAATAACATCAGACATGCTGGAGGTTGCTAAATTGTTTTATCACAATCTTTTTAAGGTTAGGGACACGGACCCGGTTGCAGGGGAGCGGTTCCTAGACAACATCTCACCTTGCCTTCCCAGTGACATTCGTGACGGCTTAGAAGCCCCCATCACCTTGGCCGAGCTGACCGCAGTGCTTGGCAAGATGAACCGCCGCAAGGTACCGGGCCTTGATGGGCTCCCGGTGGAATTTTATTCCACTTTTTGGGATGTCCTCGGGCCGGAATTACTGCAGGTTGTAGAGGACGTTCAGCGCCGGGGTTTGCTCACTAGGAGCATGAGGTCAGGGGTTCTTTCTTTGTTGCACAAGAAGGGTGATCGTGCCGACCTTGGCAACTGGAGGCCCCTGACCATGCTTTGTGTAGACACAAAGCTCATCGCAAAGACCCTTACAGAACGCCTGAAGAAGGCCATGGCTCATCTGGTTCACAGCGATCAGACGTGTGGAGTACCGGGTCGATCGGCGACGTGGAACCTCCATCTCATCCGCGACGCCATCGCCTGGGTGGAGGACAGGAACCTCCCTCTCCTGCTGGTCAGCTTGGACCAGGAGAAAGCCTTCGACCGGGTAGATCACCGCTTCCTGTTTCAAGTATTGGGTAAGTTTGGCTTTGGACCCAATTACCTGGGGTGGTTACACACTTTGTATAACGAAGTTGGGAGCCATGTTGTTATCAATGGCTTCCTGAGTGACTTGGTGCCCCAGCTGAGTGGAGTGAGGCAGGGATGTCCCCTCTCCCCCCTCCTCTACGCGCTCTATATAGAGCCACTGGCGTGCGCCATTCGCGCCCACCCCGGGGTCGATGGCCTTCTTATCCCAGGAAGTCGGGGGAAAACTGTTAAACTGACCCAGTACGCAGACGACACCACCCTTTTCGTCTGCTCGGATCAGTCTCTCGGTCATGCCATGAGCCTTGTTCATGCGTTCGGTAGGGCCTCCGGCGCGACGCTCAACCTCAGTAAGTCGGTGGCCAAGTATTTCGGCAGCTGGAAGGCGAGGGAGGGCGTCGCAGGGGGTCTCACCCTCTGTGACGGACCTCTCAAAGTGTTGGGGGTCAACTTCCTTTCGGATGGTGCCGCCCGTTTGAACTGGGAGGAGCGGTTGGCGATCGCCAGGCGGAAGATCGGACTGTGGAAGTCCAGGTCCCTGTCCTTCCAAGGTAAGGTTTTAGCCTTAAAAGTGGATATTCTTCCCACCCTGCTCTACCTTGCACATGTGTACCCTTTGCCCCGCTTCATGCGCAGAGGCCTGACGAGAGACGTTTTCAACCTCGTCTGGGGGGGCAGGTACGAGTACGTGCGTAGGGAAGTGATGTATCTCGGAAAGGACAGTGGGGGGAGGGATGTTATTGACTTTCCTCTCAAGCTTGACTGCCTGTTCTTCTCGCAGCTCTGCACGCGCCTGGCAGCTCCCCTCGAGCACCCCCATCAGCACTTTGTGCGTCTGTGGCTGGCTCTCCCCATGAGACGCCTGGTGGCGTCGTGGACCAACCTCGGCCCCAAGGCTGAGACCCTGCCGGCCCACTACAGCCACGCTGTCAAGTGGAGTAAGTTTTTTCCGGCAGGTGTCAAGACAGAGGCCTTGACCAAGCATAGAGCGCTTTATAGGGCTTTGCTTGGTCATAGGGAGACTCGGGCCATGCTGGGCCTGGAGGAAGGCACATGGGCGAGAATCCAGCCTATGGGTTTGGATCACAGGCTGCAGGACCTGAACTGGCAGTGCCTTCATGGTAAGCTGCCAGTCAGGGACGTCTTACATAGGCATAAGCTGACCAGACACCCCCGCTGCCCCAGGCCCGAGTGCAGCGAGGATGAGACCATCAGGCACGTGTTTTGGGACTGTGGGCATGCACAGAGAGTTTGGGGGTTGGTAGCGGGCCTGTGTGGACGTGTGGACCCGCAGCCCGGTCTGACCTACGACAAGGTGTTGAAGGGGTGGGACCCCAAGCTCCATAACCCCTTCGGCCCCTGGATGTGGCTGCTGGTCAGCATTACCAAGCGAGAGCTGTGGAATGCCAGGACCGCGCTCATCCGCAGAGGGGTTCATCTGGAGGCACAAGGGGTGTTCCGTAAAATCCGGGCCGACTTGGGTTTCAGGATGGAGACTGACGTCATCCAGCGGGGCTACCACGAGGCCAAGGAGAGGTGGAAGGGCCTCTTTTGGCTTTAGCCCCGTTTCGTTTAGGTGGTGACGCTCCATTCTACAGGGTGGACATGACGCACCTTTCTGGAGCACACAGAAGGTACTTTGGGTTTTAGGTGAGTGTGCTTTGTTTTTTTTGTGCGTGTGTTGTATTTTAAATACTTTTTTAATAATTGCATGTACAGAATTTATTGTGCACTACTGGTTGATCACTTTTAGCACGTATTTATTAATATTAACATTATCTATTAACATTTTAATCTATTTGGTGTGCTTTGTTTCTGTGATTAACCGTATTTTATGCCCGAAGTCTCAGATTTTATGTGTGTGGATGGTGTATAACCCTGTTTTAACCCGACCCTTGTGTTTGAAATTTGTGGTCTGTGGGTCTGTTCCTCTTTTAAGGTTTTAACCTTTTAATGGCTTGCATTTGAGGTGACATTTTATTTGTAGAAATGGCCAGATGAATGTAATTAAAGGGTAAATGTGTGTAATTTTAATTGTTGATTTTATTACTGTTTTGATTATTTTATGGTATATAGTTCTGCATAATTTGTTTGTTTAATACTGTTTTAATATGTCTTATTATTATGATTCTATTGAATTGCCATTGATGTGTATTATGTTAAAAATTTCAACCTTTTACATTGTTGTAATATTTGTTTATGATGTATGCTGGAAAGGTTGTTTTAATATGCATGGATGACGATGCCAATTTTAAAAGTGTAGGTTTGATGTTTATATGTTTTGATCAGGTGTGTTGATTTAAATGATGTGCAGAACTGTTTAATAAAGTATGGAAAAAAAAAAAAAAATCTGTTCTTATCAGTTTAATATCTGATACGTCCCCCATGGAGGGGACCACATATTAAACGGATTTTTGGAACAGGGAGCCGGAAGTGGGGCTTGCCCCGTCCGCTCCACGCATCGACCCGGTATTGCAGTGCTTCCGGGAATGGTGCACCTCTACTGCCCCCTGTTGTCGAAAGGCAGAACTGACTGACTGACTGACTGACTGACTGACTGACTGACTGAGTGAGTGAGTGAGTGAGTGAGTGAGTGACTAATAGACTGAGTGCTGTGAGGGGGGGGGCCCTGTCTGTGCGTGGCCCCCGTTTCCCGCCGTTTTTCTTTTTTTTTTTTTTTTTTTTTTTTTTTTTTTAAAGGAAGGTGACACACTGTTTGTGCGGTGGACAGCTGCGCTGAGGTAAGGCATGATGTCATCTTTGCCTTTTGAATTTCCCCTCATGTTTGTTAAAATGATTGCTGTCTTTTGAGAGGACAGGAGGACAGGGAGGAGTCGGGGCCCCGAGGACGGCGGCTGCGACGCCCCTGGGCATTCTACTCCGAGCGGGGGCGTCACGCAGGCCCGGCTAACGGCGACGGGCTTGGCGGCGGCCCCATATCGACTCGGGTCTCTCTTCATCCCGTATAAATCTTTCGCCTTTTACTAAAGATTTCCGTGGAGAGGGATAGCGATGAGTTCATGGTATTTTTGGAGGCTCTGCCCAAGCAGAGCTGCACTGCTGCTGTCAAAGGAAGACTGGGCCCGGCTTAGCGGCTGGCGTTAGGTGCCCGGTGGCGCGGCTGTGGTCTCCCTGGATCACGCGTGGACTCGCCGGGCGACACCTGCCAGAGGGGCTGGTGAGGGCTGAGCCGCGCCAGCTCCGTCGGCATCCCGCATGCCGGCGCCCGGCGGGGCGCAATTTGTGGGTATCGCTTCTCGGCCTTTTGGCTAAGATCAAGTGTAGTATCTGTTCTTATCAGTTTAATATCTGATACGTCCCCCATGGAGGGGACCACATATTAAACGGATTTTTGGAACAGGGAGCCGGAAGTGGGGCTTGCCCCGTCCGCTCCACGCATCGACCCGGTATTGCAGTGCTTCCGGGAATGGTGCACCTCTACTGCCCCCTGTTGTCGAAAGGCAGAACTGACTGACTGACTGACTGACTGACTGACTGAGTGAGTGAGTGAGTGAGTGAGTGACTAATAGACTCAGTGCTGTGAGGGGGGGGGCCCTGTCTGTGCGTGGCCCCCGTTTCCCGCCGTTTTTCTTTTTTTTTTTTTTTTTTTTTTTTTTTTTTTAAAGGAAGGTGACACACTGTTTGTGCGGTGGACAGCTGCGCTGAGGTAAGGCATGATGTCATCTTTGCCTTTTGAATTTCCCCTCATGTTTGTTAAAATGATTGCTGTCTTTTGAGAGGACAGGAGGACAGGGAGGAGTCGGGGCCCCGAGGACGGCGGCTGCGACGCCCCTGGGCATTCTACTCCGAGCGGGGGCGTCACGCAGGCCCGGCTAACGGCGACGGGCTTGGCGGCGGCCCCATATCGACTCGGGTCTCTCTTCATCCCGTATAAATCTTTCGCCTTTTACTAAAGATTTCCGTGGAGAGGGATAGCGATGAGTTCATGGTATTTTTGGAGGCTCTGCCCAAGCAGAGCTGCACTGCTGCTGTCAAAGGAAGACTGGGCCCGGCTTAGCGGCTGGCGTTAGGTGCCCGGTGGCGCGGCTGTGGTCTCCCTGGATCACGCGTGGACTCGCCGGGCGACACCTGCCAGAGGGGCTGGTGAGGGCTGAGCCGCGCCAGCTCCGTCGGCATCCCGCATGCCGGCGCCCGGCGGGGCGCAATTTGTGGGTATCGCTTCTCGGCCTTTTGGCTAAGATCAAGTGGATTTTACGCTCTTTTTATCGCTTTTAACGGACTGCGTCGGGTTTTTTAGAGGAAGGCACGGCAAACCTAATGCGTGACCAGTAGGTGGCTTGACCGCCGCTGCCACGGGGCGACCCGTGCCTTCCTTTTAGCCTTTTATCCCTGCTTTTATTTTCGTTTTTATTAGGCTGGGGATCCCGCAGTGGCTGGTGGCCTGTCCGCCGCCCTGCCGGGTGAACTGGTGTTTTTATTTTTTAGTTGCTTTTATAGTTTAGCATTCCTCGGCTCATCCCGGATTGGCGGACGGCGGCCGGACCACGGCGGACGTCGGGACCACGGCGGCAGGAGGACTCTGCTCCAGGAACGACGTCGGTGGACCATCCCGGATGTCGACGGCCGGCGGAGCTGCGAGGAAGCCCTTCAGCGGGCCGTGGCTGGTAGCAGGCGGTGGCCTGCGTAATACCGCCCGGTTCTGCTGGAGGGCCGAAGGGGAGGTAGGCACCTTCCCCGACCGCCTGGCCTTCATCCGGGAGGTGGCCTTCGGGGAGCTGGGCCTGCGCATGGAGGACATCCTGTGTGTGCAGCGGAATGGACCTTTCCAGTTCTTCGAGGTCACCCTGTCCACCGACGAGAGCTACACCAAGGTCCTGGAGCGGAGCAAGGAGAGGGCCCAGCACCCTCTCCTGGGACGATACACCGTTGAGCCGCTGTGGTGGCCCGACAAGCGGGTAATTACGGTACATTGTTTTAACCCGCATGTGTCCGGCGAAGCCGTCCGCCAGTTCTTGAACAAGTATGTGGACCTCCTTCCTGGCCACAAGGACATCCGGGATGAGCTGGGGATCTGGACTGGTCGACGCCAGTTCCAGGCCCGCCTGCGCCCGGACGCTAATGGGGCGGGCGGTTTTAGTCATCCCCCAGCCTATTTTAATCTACAGGGCAATAAGGCTTACTTGTTTTATTCCGGACAGCCTCCCTTCTGCCGACAGTGTCACACCTTTGGACATACTCTGGAGGGATGCGCCAACCTGCGCTGCCGCAACTGCCTGGAGCCGGGGCACATGGCCAGGGACTGCAAGGGCCCCCGTCGCTGCATCCACTGCAACGGTGAGGACCATCTGGCTCGTTCCTGCCCCCAACGGAAAACGTCATACGCCGACGCTCTGTTAGGCAGCAGAGCTGTCGGCAAGGAGAGTGGTGGGGGAGCGCAAGCCCCCACGTCCGGGCAGGAACAGTCGGCGGCGGGGGCAGGAGGAGATGCCCTGGCCGAGGTGGAGGAGGCCCCAGCGACAGCGACTGCAATGCAGGAGGGGTCTCCAGTCCTGGCTCCAGGTGTCAGCAGCAGGAGGAGAAAGAGCGGCGCATCCCCCCGGAGGAGGAAGAAGAGCAGAAGGGAGGCACAACCCGACGCATCCAGCCCTCCGGCTGCCACCTTGCCAGCAGTGGCGGCCGGGGACCAAGGCCGAGAGAGTCCCCCCTCCCCGACATTGGGGGCCCCCCATCTGGTGTGGGACTTGGGACAGTCCCCTGCGCCCCCCCAGGAGTACAGCAGTGTGCAGGACAAAGCAAATGAACAGGAGTACCTGGGGGGGCTGGAACTGGGGGGCCTTTTGGGTTTGACTGAGGAGGGGGGGCAGTAATGCGGTATTGTTTTTAATGGCTGGCTTTTATTATTTTAGTGTGTTGTTTGTAATTGTATTTTACCTTTTTAACATTTCATGGCCAATTTTAATATTGTCACCTTGAATGTCAGGGGTTTGAGGAACGTTTTAAAGCGCACATCTGTTTTTAATCAGCTGGCATCTTCTCCCTTCAGCATTTGTTTTCTGCAGGAAGTCCACCTCCGGGACCAGCGGGACGAGGCTCTCTTTTCACGACAATGGAAGAGGGGTAGATCCTACTGGAGCGTAGGTGGTGTCCACTCCTCAGGCGTCGGGATCCTTTTTGGCGACCGCGCCTTTGAAGAAGTAAGATCGTTTACCGTTCTTCAAGGTAGGGTTTTGGGGGTGGACGCCACATGGAGGGGACAGCGCCTCCGGGCCATATGTGTCTACGCTCCAGTGGAGGCCTCGTCCCGTATAACTCTCTTTGAAGAGTTGTCCCCGTTCTGTGTCACAGATCGACACTTGATTTTAGGAGGGGACTTTAACATCTCGTTGGAGGGTAGACAGGATGTCAGCTCTGGGCACTTTCGCCATTTTATTCGTTCCTTTAAACTTGTTGATGGTTTTAAGATATGCAACCCCAGCATGCCGGGCTTCACCTGGCACAATAGTCGCGGAGCCAGCAGTCGCATCGACTATATTTTAGCCTCACCCCCCGTTGTTTTTAAAAAGGTGTCCCTCTCCCCACAGTGGCCCACTGACCACTTGGCAGTGGAGGCCACTGTTTCCATAGACGCCCCTGAATATGGGGGTGGCTATTGGAAAATGAACCTGCAGATCCTGGAGGAGAGCGATTTTAGACACCTTTTTTTAGATCACTTCTCCGAGTGGCAGAAGGACAAGCCTACCTTCCCCTCCGTGGCCGAATGGTGGGAGAGTGTGAAGGACAGGATCCGAACCTTCTCCATGCAGTACAGCAAGCAGCGCAGGATGGAGAAGAAATTCTCCATTCTGCAGCTGGAGAGAAGGTTGCGGGATGAATACGCCGCTCACAACAGCGGGGGCACCATCGACCACGAGCGACTGCTTGATATAAAGGGTGAGCTGAGGCGCCTGCATGCACAGGCTGCCTCGGCTCAAATGCTCCGCGACAGAATGTTCTTTTTGGAAAACAATGAAAAGTGCAATACTCATTTTTTCCAGAGAGCCAGGGAAGCCCGGGAGGAGAAGACCTTCGACTCTCTCCGGGCCTTAAACGGCGAAACGGTAACAATAACATCAGACATGCTGGAGGTTGCTAAATTGTTTTATCACAATCTTTTTAAGGTTAGGGACACGGACCCGGTTGCAGGGGAGCGGTTCCTAGACAACATCTCACCTTGCCTTCCCAGTGACATTCGTGACGGCTTAGAAGCCCCCATCACCTTGGCCGAGCTGACCGCAGTGCTTGGCAAGATGAACCGCCGCAAGGTACCGGGCCTTGATGGGCTCCCGGTGGAATTTTATTCCACTTTTTGGGATGTCCTCGGGCCGGAATTACTGCAGGTTGTAGAGGACGTTCAGCGCCGGGGTTTGCTCACTAGGAGCATGAGGTCAGGGGTTCTTTCTTTGTTGCACAAGAAGGGTGATCGTGCCGACCTTGGCAACTGGAGGCCCCTGACCATGCTTTGTGTAGACACAAAGCTCATCGCAAAGACCCTTACAGAACGCCTGAAGAAGGCCATGGCTCATCTGGTTCACAGCGATCAGACGTGTGGAGTACCGGGTCGATCGGCGACGTGGAACCTCCATCTCATCCGCGACGCCATCGCCTGGGTGGAGGACAGGAACCTCCCTCTCCTGCTGGTCAGCTTGGACCAGGAGAAAGCCTTCGACCGGGTAGATCACCGCTTCCTGTTTCAAGTATTGGGTAAGTTTGGCTTTGGACCCAATTACCTGGGGTGGTTACACACTTTGTATAACGAAGTTGGGAGCCATGTTGTTATCAATGGCTTCCTGAGTGACTTGGTGCCCCAGCTGAGTGGAGTGAGGCAGGGATGTCCCCTCTCCCCCCTCCTCTACGCGCTCTATATAGAGCCACTGGCGTGCGCCATTCGCGCCCACCCCGGGGTCGATGGCCTTCTTATCCCAGGAAGTCGGGGGAAAACTGTTAAACTGACCCAGTACGCAGACGACACCACCCTTTTCGTCTGCTCGGATCAGTCTCTCGGTCATGCCATGAGCCTTGTTCATGCGTTCGGTAGGGCCTCCGGCGCGACGCTCAACCTCAGTAAGTCGGTGGCCAAGTATTTCGGCAGCTGGAAGGCGAGGGAGGGCGTCGCAGGGGGTCTCACCCTCTGTGACGGACCTCTCAAAGTGTTGGGGGTCAACTTCCTTTCGGATGGTGCCGCCCGTTTGAACTGGGAGGAGCGGTTGGCGATCGCCAGGCGGAAGATCGGACTGTGGAAGTCCAGGTCCCTGTCCTTCCAAGGTAAGGTTTTAGCCTTAAAAGTGGATATTCTTCCCACCCTGCTCTACCTTGCACATGTGTACCCTTTGCCCCGCTTCATGCGCAGAGGCCTGACGAGAGACGTTTTCAACCTCGTCTGGGGGGGCAGGTACGAGTACGTGCGTAGGGAAGTGATGTATCTCGGAAAGGACAGTGGGGGGAGGGATGTTATTGACTTTCCTCTCAAGCTTGACTGCCTGTTCTTCTCGCAGCTCTGCACGCGCCTGGCAGCTCCCCTCGAGCACCCCCATCAGCACTTTGTGCGTCTGTGGCTGGCTCTCCCCATGAGACGCCTGGTGGCGTCGTGGACCAACCTCGGCCCCAAGGCTGAGACCCTGCCGGCCCACTACAGCCACGCTGTCAAGTGGAGTAAGTTTTTTCCGGCAGGTGTCAAGACAGAGGCCTTGACCAAGCATAGAGCGCTTTATAGGGCTTTGCTTGGTCATAGGGAGACTCGGGCCATGCTGGGCCTGGAGGAAGGCACATGGGCGAGAATCCAGCCTATGGGTTTGGATCACAGGCTGCAGGACCTGAACTGGCAGTGCCTTCATGGTAAGCTGCCAGTCAGGGACGTCTTACATAGGCATAAGCTGACCAGACACCCCCGCTGCCCCAGGCCCGAGTGCAGCGAGGATGAGACCATCAGGCACGTGTTTTGGGACTGTGGGCATGCACAGAGAGTTTGGGGGTTGGTAGCGGGCCTGTGTGGACGTGTGGACCCGCAGCCCGGTCTGACCTACGACAAGGTGTTGAAGGGGTGGGACCCCAAGCTCCATAACCCCTTCGGCCCCTGGATGTGGCTGCTGGTCAGCATTACCAAGCGAGAGCTGTGGAATGCCAGGACCGCGCTCATCCGCAGAGGGGTTCATCTGGAGGCACAAGGGGTGTTCCGTAAAATCCGGGCCGACTTGGGTTTCAGGATGGAGACTGACGTCATCCAGCGGGGCTACCACGAGGCCAAGGAGAGGTGGAAGGGCCTCTTTTGGCTTTAGCCCCGTTTCGTTTAGGTGGTGACGCTCCATTCTACAGGGTGGACATGACGCACCTTTCTGGAGCACACAGAAGGTACTTTGGGTTTTAGGTGAGTGTGCTTTGTTTTTTTTGTGCGTGTGTTGTATTTTAAATACTTTTTTAATAATTGCATGTACAGAATTTATTGTGCACTACTGGTTGATCACTTTTAGCACGTATTTATTAATATTAACATTATCTATTAACATTTTAATCTATTTGGTGTGCTTTGTTTCTGTGATTAACCGTATTTTATGCCCGAAGTCTCAGATTTTATGTGTGTGGATGGTGTATAACCCTGTTTTAACCCGACCCTTGTGTTTGAAATTTGTGGTCTGTGGGTCTGTTCCTCTTTTAAGGTTTTAACCTTTTAATGGCTTGCATTTGAGGTGACATTTTATTTGTAGAAATGGCCAGATGAATGTAATTAAAGGGTAAATGTGTGTAATTTTAATTGTTGATTTTATTACTGTTTTGATTATTTTATGGTATATAGTTCTGCATAATTTGTTTGTTTAATACTGTTTTAATATGTCTTATTATTATGATTCTATTGAATTGCCATTGATGTGTATTATGTTAAAAATTTCAACCTTTTACATTGTTGTAATATTTGTTTATGATGTATGCTGGAAAGGTTGTTTTAATATGCATGGATGACGATGCCAATTTTAAAAGTGTAGGTTTGATGTTTATATGTTTTGATCAGGTGTGTTGATTTAAATGATGTGCAGAACTGTTTAATAAAGTATGGAAAAAAAAAAAAAAATCTGTTCTTATCAGTTTAATATCTGATACGTCCCCCATGGAGGGGACCACATATTAAACGGATTTTTGGAACAGGGAGCCGGAAGTGGGGCTTGCCCCGTCCGCTCCACGCATCGACCCGGTATTGCAGTGCTTCCGGGAATGGTGCACCTCTACTGCCCCCTGTTGTCGAAAGGCAGAACTGACTGACTGACTGACTGACTGACTGACTGACTGACTGAGTGAGTGAGTGAGTGAGTGAGTGAGTGACTAATAGACTGAGTGCTGTGAGGGGGGGGGCCCTGTCTGTGCGTGGCCCCCGTTTCCCGCCGTTTTTCTTTTTTTTTTTTTTTTTTTTTTTTTTTTTTAAAGGAAGGTGACACACTGTTTGTGCGGTGGACAGCTGCGCTGAGGTAAGGCATGATGTCATCTTTGCCTTTTGAATTTCCCCTCATGTTTGTTAAAATGATTGCTGTCTTTTGAGAGGACAGGAGGACAGGGAGGAGTCGGGGCCCCGAGGACGGCGGCTGCGACGCCCCTGGGCATTCTACTCCGAGCGGGGGCGTCACGCAGGCCCGGCTAACGGCGACGGGCTTGGCGGCGGCCCCATATCGACTCGGGTCTCTCTTCATCCCGTATAAATCTTTCGCCTTTTACTAAAGATTTCCGTGGAGAGGGATAGCGATGAGTTCATGGTATTTTTGGAGGCTCTGCCCAAGCAGAGCTGCACTGCTGCTGTCAAAGGAAGACTGGGCCCGGCTTAGCGGCTGGCGTTAGGTGCCCGGTGGCGCGGCTGTGGTCTCCCTGGATCACGCGTGGACTCGCCGGGCGACACCTGCCAGAGGGGCTGGTGAGGGCTGAGCCGCGCCAGCTCCGTCGGCATCCCGCATGCCGGCGCCCGGCGGGGCGCAATTTGTGGGTATCGCTTCTCGGCCTTTTGGCTAAGATCAAGTGTAGTATCTGTTCTTATCAGTTTAATATCTGATACGTCCCCCATGGAGGGGACCACATATTAAACGGATTTTTGGAACAGGGAGCCGGAAGTGGGGCTTGCCCCGTCCGCTCCACGCATCGACCCGGTATTGCAGTGCTTCCGGGAATGGTGCACCTCTACTGCCCCCTGTTGTCGAAAGGCAGAACTGACTGACTGACTGACTGACTGACTGAGTGAGTGAGTGAGTGAGTGAGTGAGTGACTAATAGACTCAGTGCTGTGAGGGGGGGGGCCCTGTCTGTGCGTGGCCCCCGTTTCCCGCCGTTTTTCTTTTTTTTTTTTTTTTTTTTTTTTTTAAAGGAAGGTGACACACTGTTTGTGCGGTGGACAGCTGCGCTGAGGTAAGGCATGATGTCATCTTTGCCTTTTGAATTTCCCCTCATGTTTGTTAAAATGATTGCTGTCTTTTGAGAGGACAGGAGGACAGGGAGGAGTCGGGGCCCCGAGGACGGCGGCTGCGACGCCCCTGGGCATTCTACTCCGAGCGGGGGCGTCACGCAGGCCCGGCTAACGGCGACGGGCTTGGCGGCGGCCCCATATCGACTCGGGTCTCTCTTCATCCCGTATAAATCTTTCGCCTTTTACTAAAGATTTCCGTGGAGAGGGATAGCGATGAGTTCATGGTATTTTTGGAGGCTCTGCCCAAGCAGAGCTGCACTGCTGCTGTCAAAGGAAGACTGGGCCCGGCTTAGCGGCTGGCGTTAGGTGCCCGGTGGCGCGGCTGTGGTCTCCCTGGATCACGCGTGGACTCGCCGGGCGACACCTGCCAGAGGGGCTGGTGAGGGCTGAGCCGCGCCAGCTCCGTCGGCATCCCGCATGCCGGCGCCCGGCGGGGCGCAATTTGTGGGTATCGCTTCTCGGCCTTTTGGCTAAGATCAAGTTTTTTAAAACTTTTGGCGTTTTTTCTTAGCCGTTTTACCCGTCGTGTTTTTTAGTTTAGCGGATACCAAGGGGATCCTAATGCGTGCCCAGCAGGTGGCCTGACCGCCGCTGCCACGGGGTGAACCTTGGTATCCTGTTTTAGTGTTTTTCAGCCCTTGTTTGTTTTTATTCACTTTTATTATTTTATTTTTTAGTCTAGTTTTTAGCTCAGCTCGTCTTGGACTACGGCGGAAGGACCTCTGGAACACTGCGCCTTGCTCCACTCCGAGTGGGACGGCTGATGCCGGAGCACCCCAGCTGGAGGATGGCAGCTACGGCTCCCAGGACGGCAGTGACGGCCCCAGCGGCGGCTCCAGTGGCCGGGACGACCCCCTCCTCCGGACCGGGTCCGATGGTAGGTGGCGGTCTGCTTAACACGGCCCGGTTCCGTTGGAGGAACCTGGATGGAGAGGCCCAGTTTCACGACAGGGTCTTCTTCATCCGGGAGGTTGTCTTTGGTGTGCTGGGCTTTAAGCTGGAGGACCTGATCTGCGTCCAGAGGAACCATCCCCAGAGGTTTCTGGATGTTACCTTGGCCTCTGAGGAGGCATACCGGAGGGTGCTGGAGCAGAGCAAGTCCGACCACCCGCTCTTGAATATGTACTCGGTTGAGCCCTTGTGGTTTACGGACAAGCGGGTGGTAACGGTGCATGTGTTCAATCCTTACGTGTCGGCGGAGGCCGTCTGCCATTTCCTCACTAAACACGTTGAGGTTTTACCAGGACACAGAGACGTCCGGGACGAGCTGGGTGTGTGGAATGGGCGCCGCCAGTTTCAGGTGCGACTGCGGCCGGATGGAAAGGGGGGATATCTTCATCCCCCAGCCTACTTTTCCATCGGGCCCAACAGGGGGTACCTGTTCTACACTGGTCAGCCTACCTTCTGCCGGTCGTGCCAGGGCCAGGGACACAAGGCGGAGGACTGCCCGGACCTTAAGTGCCGTAACTGCCTTGAGCCCGGGCACATGGCTAAGGACTGTAAGGGCCCCCAACGTTGCCGCCACTGTAGCAGCGAGGAGCACCTGGCCCGTGTCTGCCCCCAGCGCTCCTATGCGGGCGTTCTGGCGGGTGGTGGGCAGGTGAGGCGGGTGCCGGACCGGGAGCTGCTCCCTGCCCCAAAGCCAGGGGGGCCTCAGGAGAGGTCAGTGGGGGCCCAGGAAGAAGTGGCCAGGTCCCCAGTGAAGACCCCGTTGGGGGCTGAGGGGCCCCGGGCTCAGGCTGGGCAGTCCCCGCAGGCCCGGGCCGGGGTCACCAAAAGGAAGAAGAAGGGTGACCCCAAGGACAAAACTAAGAAGACGAGGAAGGAAGCAGAGGAGGCAACAGGTACCCCCAAGGAGGCGGCGCCCCCAGCTGAGGCCCCTGTACAGGTCGTATCGCCCCCCGCCCCCAAAACAGAAGATATAAGTTGGAATTTGTCAATGTTGTCCCCAGCCCTTCCCCAGGAGGACATTACCTTTTCGGGCCTGGAGGTTTCACCAAACGACCAGGCCTACCTGGAGGACTCCATGCTGGGGAAAATTCTGGGCATGAGTGGGGAGGGGGAACAGGGGTCTTAATAGCTGGTTTTAGGGTTTATAGTTTTTAAAAATTTTTATGGTTTTAATGTCTTATTGTTTTATTCTTCTTTTAATCCCCCCATGGCTGGTTTTAAAATTTTTACTGTTAACGTCAGAGGGTTGAGGAACCCAGTCAAAAGGGCCGCGGTCTTTGATGAACTGACATCCTCCCCTTTCAATCTCTGTTTCTTGCAGGAAGTCCACCTCAGGGACCAGCGGGACGTGGCTCTTTTCTCACAAGCGTGGAAGAGGGGTAAGTCCTGCTGGAGCGTTGGTGGTGTCCATTCTTCAGGCGTCGGCATCCTTTTTGGTGACCGGGCCTTTGAGAATGTGAGTACCTTCACTGTAGTGCAGGGAAGGGTTTTGGGAGTGGACGCCACCTGGAGAGGTCAGCACATCCGGGCGATGTGCGTTTACGCTCCAGTGGAGGCCTCGTCCCGCATTGCGCTTTTTGAGGAGCTGGCCCAGTTTTGTGTCACTAATAGACACATAATTTTAGGAGGGGACTTCAATACTTTTTTAGAAGGGAAAGGGGATGTCAGCACTAAACATTTTAGGAATTTGATCCGCAGCCTCAACCTCTCTGATGGTTTTAAAACGTGCAACCCCACAGATCCGGGCCATACCTGGCACAACAGTCGTGGGGCCAGCAGCCGTATTGATTATATTTTAGCTTCGCCCTCTGTTGTTTTTAGGAAGGTTTTGAGGTCTCCACGGTGGTACTCGGACCATACATCGGTCGAGGCCACAGTTTCCATTGACGCCCCTACCTTCGGGAGGGGCTATTGGAAGCTGAACGTGGAGATCTTAGAAGAGAGAGACTTTAGGTCTCTCTTCCTGGATCATTTTACTGCGTGGCAGGGCTGTAAGGCAGCCTACGTCTCCACGGCCGCATGGTGGGAGAGCGTAAAAGAGAGGGTTAGAGCTCTAGCTATCCACTATTGCGGCCAGCGTAAAGCTAAAAGGCTTTACGAAATCCAACGGCTAGAGACCAGGCTGCAGAGGGAGTATGCCCGCCACAACAACGGAGGGGCTTTTAACTTTGAGGAGGTGCAGGCAGCCAAAGCTAAGCTGAGGGGCCTGCACGAGCAATCGGCTGCGGCCTCCTTGTTTTGGGCCAGGGCTTTGGAAAGGGAGGAGAATGAGAAATGTACAGCCTTCTTCTTTAATAAGGTGAAACTGGCCCGTGAGGAAAAGTGTTTCACTGCCCTCCGGGACCAAGGAGGCAACCTGGTCTCCGATTCGGCCCGGATGCTGGAGGTTGCTAAATGTTTTTACGGTGACCTTTTTAAGAAAAGGGAGACCGAACCTGAGCTAGGGGAGCAGTTTTTATCTAAACTCAAACCTAGTCTTCCCAGTGAGGCAAGGGACAGCTTAGATGCCCCCTTCACTCTAGCCGAGCTGACTGAGGTGCTAGGCAAAATGAACCGGCGCAAAGTTCCTGGTCTCGATGGACTCCCCGTGGAATTCTATTCCACGTTTTGGGAAGTCCTCGGGCCGGAGCTGCTAGAAGTGGCTGAGGACGTGCAGCGTCAGGGCATGCTCACCAAGAGCATGCGGTCAGGGGTCTTGTCTTTGTTGTACAAGAAGGGCGATCGTGCCGAACTTGGCAACTGGAGACCCCTGACAATGCTTTGCGTAGATGCAAAGATCATAGCAAAGACCCTAACTGAGCGCCTAAAAAAGGCCATGACCCACCTGGTCCATAGTGACCAGACTTGCGGGGTCCCGGGTCGATCTGCGACTTGGAATTTACATTTAATTCGGGACGCGATCGCCTGGGCTGAGGACAGGAATGTCCCTCTGGCACTCGTTAGCTTGGACCAGGAGAAGGCGTTTGACCGAGTGGACCACTGCTTCCTGTTTGGGGTATTGAGCAGGCTAGGTTTTGGGCCTAAGTTCTTGGGATGGGTTCATGCGCTTTATACTGAGGTTGGTAGCCATGTGTCGATTAATGGTTCCCTCAGTGATTGGGTTCCCCAGTCAAGTGGAGTGAGGCAGGGTTGCCCTCTCTCCCCCCTCCTCTACGCTCTATATATAGAGCCGTTGGCGAGCGCCATCCGTGCCCATCCAGGTATCAACGGCCTGATCCTGCCAGGGAGTGGGGGCCTGACGGTAAAGCTGGCCCAGTACGCAGACGATACCACTCTGTTTGTGTGCTCGGACCATGCGCTCGGTCACGCCCTGGGCTTGGTGCAGGCGTTCGGGAAGGCCTCCGGGGCTGCACTTAACCTGAGCAAGTCGGTGGTCAAGTACTTTGGCAGCTGGAAGGCGAGAGAGGACGTCCCGGGGGGGCTCACTCTCTGCGGCGGCCCTCTCAAGGTGTTGGGGGTTAACTTTCTTTCGAAAGGTGCTGCCCGGGTAAACTGGGAAGAGCGTTTGACGATCGCCAGGCGGAAGATGGGGATGTGGAAGGCCAGGTCCCTGTCCTTCCTGGGTAAGGTTCTCGCCTTGAAGGTTGATATCCTTCCCACCCTCCTCTACCTCGCCCATGTGTTCCCCATGCCCCGCTTCATGCGGAGAGGCTTAACTAAGGATGTGTTTAACCTTGTTTGGGGCGGCAGGTATGAGTATGTGAGGAGGGAAGTGATGTACCTTGGAAAGGACAGTGGGGGGAGGGATGTTCCGGACTTCCCTCTCAAGCTTGACTGCCTGTTCTTCTCCCAGATCTGTGCACGTCTGGTGGCTCCCCTAGAACACCCCCACCAGTATTTTGTTCACTTGTGGCTGGCCCTGCCCATGAGACGTCTGTTGACGTCGTGGTCCAACGCCGGGCCCAAGGCGGAGACGCTGCCGACCCACTATCACCATGCTATTAAGTGGAGTAAGTCTCTTCCGGCAGGTCTCCCCCCAGGGACCCTCACCAGGCACCGAGCCCTGTATCGGGCTGTGCTGGTGAAGAGGGGAACCCGTGCTGTGCTGGGCCTGGAGAAGGACACCTGGACCAGGATCCAGCCCAAGGGGTTGGATAACCGGCTGCAGGACCTGAACTGGCAGTGTGTGCATGGTAAGCTGCCGGTCAGGGATGTACTGTACAGGCACAAGCTGACCAGACACTCAGGCTGCCCACGTCCCGAGTGCTCAGAGGAGGAGACCCTCAGGCACGCCTTTTGGGACTGTGGGTATGCCAGGGAGGTCTGGAGATCAGTGCAAGGCCTGTGCAGGAAACTAGACCCGCAGTTTGTGTTGTCCTACGATAAGGTGATGATGGGGTGGCCCCAAGGTCCTCAGACTCCCTTCCCGCCCCGGATGTGGCTGCTGATCAGCATGACCAAACGTGAACTTTGGAATGCAAGGTCGGCACTCATCCATAAAGGGGCAGATTTGAGGGCCTGGGGATTATATCGAAAGATTGTGGCGGACTTGGATTTCAGGATGGAGCGGGACATCATCCAGTGGGGCTATCACGAGGCCAAGGAAAGGTGGAAGGGCCTTCTGCGGCCATAGCCCCACTAACATCTTGGTGAGTACGAGCTCCATCCAGGAAGGTCGGTGTGGCACGTGAGTTGTGAACGCACGCACCTTATACTGTGCCTTTCTTGGTGGTGCGTTAATGTTTTTTTTTTCAGTGTCACACCATAAAGTTCACAAGGATCGGAAACCCTTTGCAATGGGATTTTAAGCCTGGGGGTGATTTTGAAAATAACCACTGACACTCAATGGTTTTTGATTAATATTTGCTTATTTATTGAATGTCTGGTGTGGTTTATGTATTTTATATTTAAATTTTAAACTCTGATATGGGCTGAATTTTAACGGTGTGTTAATGTCTTGTTTGAAATCCTTTTAAGGAGATTATAATTGTAATATTTTATTGATTGAAATAAAAATTGTAATTGAATTTAAAAAAAAAAAAAAAAAAAAAAAAAAAAAATCTGTTCTTATCAGTTTAATATCTGATACGTCCCCCATGGAGGGGACCACATATTAAACAGATTTTTGGAACAGGGAGCCGGAAGTGGGGCTTGCCCCGTCCGCTCCACGCATCGACCCGGTATTGCAGTGCTTCCGGGAATGGTGCACCTCTACTGCCCCCTGTTGTCGAAAGGCAGAACTGACTGACTGACTGACTGACTGACTGAGTGAGTGAGTGAGTGAGTGAGTGACTAATAGACTCAGTGCTGTGAGGGGGGGGGCCCTGTCTGTGCGTGGCCCCCGTTTCCCGCCGTTTTTCTTTTTTTTTTTTTTTTTTTTTTTTTTAAAGGAAGGTGACACACTGTTTGTGCGGTGGACAGCTGCGCTGAGGTAAGGCATGATGTCATCTTTGCCTTTTGAATTTCCCCTCATGTTTGTTAAAATGATTGCTGTCTTTTGAGAGGACAGGAGGACAGGGAGGAGTCGGGGCCCCGAGGACGGCGGCTGCGACGCCCCTGGGCATTCTACTCCGAGCGGGGGCGTCACGCAGGCCCGGCTAACGGCGACGGGCTTGGCGGCGGCCCCATATCGACTCGGGTCTCTCTTCATCCCGTATAAATCTTTCGCCTTTTACTAAAGATTTCCGTGGAGAGGGATAGCGATGAGTTCATGGTATTTTTGGAGGCTCTGCCCAAGCAGAGCTGCACTGCTGCTGTCAAAGGAAGACTGGGCCCGGCTTAGCGGCTGGCGTTAGGTGCCCGGTGGCGCGGCTGTGGTCTCCCTGGATCACGCGTGGACTCGCCGGGCGACACCTGCCAGAGGGGCTGGTGAGGGCTGAGCCGCGCCAGCTCCGTCGGCATCCCGCATGCCGGCGCCCGGCGGGGCGCAATTTGTGGGTATCGCTTCTCGGCCTTTTGGCTAAGATCAAGTGTAGTATCTGTTCTTATCAGTTTAATATCTGATACGTCCCCCATGGAGGGGACCACATATTAAACGGATTTTTGGAACAGGGAGCCGGAAGTGGGGCTTGCCCCGTCCGCTCCACGCATCGACCCGGTATTGCAGTGCTTCCGGGAATGGTGCACCTCTACTGCCCCCTGTTGTCGAAAGGCAGAACTGACTGACTGACTGACTGACTGAGTGAGTGAGTGAGTGAGTGAGTGAGTGAGTGAGTGAGTGACTAATAGACTGAGTGCTGTGAGGGGGGGGGCCCTGTCTGTGCGTGGCCCCCGTTTCCCGCCGTTTTTCTTTTTTTTTTTTTTTTTTTTTTTTTTTTTTTAAAGGAAGGTGACACACTGTTTGTGCGGTGGACAGCTGCGCTGAGGTAAGGCATGATGTCATCTTTGCCTTTTGAATTTCCCCTCATGTTTGTTAAAATGATTGCTGTCTTTTGAGAGGACAGGAGGACAGGGAGGAGTCGGGGCCCCGAGGACGGCGGCTGCGACGCCCCTGGGCATTCTACTCCGAGCGGGGGCGTCACGCAGGCCCGGCTAACGGCGACGGGCTTGGCGGCGGCCCCATATCGACTCGGGTCTCTCTTCATCCCGTATAAATCTTTCGCCTTTTACTAAAGATTTCCGTGGAGAGGGATAGCGATGAGTTCATGGTATTTTTGGAGGCTCTGCCCAAGCAGAGCTGCACTGCTGCTGTCAAAGGAAGACTGGGCCCGGCTTAGCGGCTGGCGTTAGGTGCCCGGTGGCGCGGCTGTGGTCTCCCTGGATCACGCGTGGACTCGCCGGGCGACACCTGCCAGAGGGGCTGGTGACGGCTGAGCCGCGCCAGCTCCGTCGGCATCCCGCATGCCGGCGCCCGGCGGGGCGCAATTTGTGGGTATCGCTTCTCGGCCTTTTGGCTAAGATCAAGTGTAGTATCTGTTCTTATCAGTTTAATATCTGATACGTCCCCCATGGAGGGGACCACATATTAAACGGATTTTTGGAACAGGGAGCCGGAAGTGGGGCTTGCCCCGTCCGCTCCACGCATCGACCCGGTATTGCAGTGCTTCCGGGAATGGTGCACCTCTACTGCCCCCTGTTGTCGAAAGGCAGAACTGACTGACTGACTGACTGACTGAGTGAGTGAGTGAGTGAGTGAGTGAGTGAGTGACTAATAGACTGAGTGCTGTGAGGGGGGGGGCCCTGTCTGTGCGTGGCCCCCGTTTCCCGCCGTTTTTCTTTTTTTTTTTTTTTTTTTTTTTTTTTTAAAGGAAGGTGACACACTGTTTGTGCGGTGGACAGCTGCGCTGAGGTAAGGCATGATGTCATCTTTGCCTTTTGAATTTCCCCTCATGTTTGTTAAAATGATTGCTGTCTTTTGAGAGGACAGGAGGACAGGGAGGAGTCGGGGCCCCGAGGACGGCGGCTGCGACGCCCCTGGGCATTCTACTCCGAGCGGGGGCGTCACGCAGGCCCGGCTAACGGCGACGGGCTTGGCGGCGGCCCCATATCGACTCGGGTCTCTCTTCATCCCGTATAAATCTTTCGCCTTTTACTAAAGATTTCCGTGGAGAGGGATAGCGATGAGTTCATGGTATTTTTGGAGGCTCTGCCCAAGCAGAGCTGCACTGCTGCTGTCAAAGGAAGACTGGGCCCGGCTTAGCGGCTGGCGTTAGGTGCCCGGTGGCGCGGCTGTGGTCTCCCTGGATCACGCGTGGACTCGCCGGGCGACACCTGCCAGAGGGGCTGGTGAGGGCTGAGCCGCGCCAGCTCCGTCGGCATCCCGCATGCCGGCGCCCGGCGGGGCGCAATTTGTGGGTATCGCTTCTCGGCCTTTTGGCTAAGATCAAGTGGATTTTACGCTCTTTTTATCGCTTTTAAAGGACTGCGTCGGGTTTTTTAGAGGAAGGCACGGTGACCCTAATGCGTGACCAGTAGGTGGCTTGACCGCCGCTGCCACGGGGCGACCCGTGCCTTCCTTTTAGCCTTTTATCCCTGCTTTTATTTTCGTTTTTATTAGGCTGGGGATCCCGCAGTGGCTGGTGGCCTGCCCGCCGCCCTGTTGGGTGAACTGGTGTTTTTTATTCTTAGGTGTTTTTAATAGTTTAGCATTCCTCGGCTCATCCCGGATTGGCGGACGGCAGCAGGACCACGGCGGACGTCGGGACCACGGCGGCAGGAGGACTCTGCTCCAGGAACGACGTCGGTGGACCATCCCGGATGGCGACGGCCGGCGGTGCTGCGAGGAAGCCCTTCAGCGGGCCGTGGCTGGTAGCAGGCGGTGGCCTGCGTAATACCGCCCGGTTCTGCTGGAGGGCCGAAGGGGAGGTGGGCACCTTCCCTGACCGCCTGGCCTTCATCCGGGAGGTGGCCTTCGGGGAGCTGGGCCTCCGCATGGAGGATATCCTCTGTGTGCAGCGGAATGGACCTCACCAGTTCTTCGAGGTCACCCTGTCCACCGACGAGAGTTACTCCAAGGTCCTGGAGCGGAGCAAGGAGAGGGCCCAGTACCCTCTCCTGGGTCAGTATACCATCGAGCCGCTGTGGTGGCCCGACAAGCGAGTGATAACTGTACATTGTTTCAATCCTCATATCACCGCCGAGGCCGTCCGCCAGTTCCTGAACAAGTATGTGGACCTCCTTCCTGGCCACAAGGACATTCGGGATGAGCTGGGGATCTGGACTGGTCGACGCCAGTTCCAGGCCCGCCTGCGCCTGGACGCTAATGGCGCGGGCGGTTTTAGTCATCCCCCAGCCTATTTTAATTTGCAGGGTAACAAGGCTTACTTGTTTTATTCTGGACAGCCTCCCTTCTGCCGACAGTGCCATAGTTTTGGACACACTCTGGAGGGGTGCGCCAACCTGCGCTGTCGGAACTGCCTGGAGCCGGGGCATATGGCCAGGGACTGCAAGGGCCCCCGTCGCTGTATCCACTGTAACGGTGAGGACCATCTGGCTCGTTCCTGCCCTCAACGGAAAACATCATACGCCGACGCTCTGTCAGGCAGCAGAGTCGTCGGCAAGGAGAGTGGTGGGGGAGCGCAAGCCCCCACATTAGGGCAGGAACAGCCGGCGGCGGGGGCAGGAGGAGAAGCCCTGGCCGAGGTGGAGGAGGCCCCAGGGACAGTCACAGCGATGCAGGAGGGGTCTCCAGTCCTGGCTCCGGGCGTCAGCAGCAGGAGGAGGAAGAGCGGCGCATCCCCCCGGAGGAGGAAGAAGAGCAGAAGGGAGGTACAACCCGACGCTTCCAGCCCTCCGGCTGCCACCTTGCCAGCAGTGGCGGCCGGGGACCAAGGCCGAGAGAGTCCCCCCTCCCCGACGTTGGGGGCCCCCCATCTGGTGTGGGACTTGGGACAGTCCCCTGCGCCCCCCCAGGAGTACAGTAGTGTACAGGACAAAGCCAATGAACAGGAGTACCTGGGGGGGCTGGAACTGGGGGGCCTTTTGGGTTTGACTGAGGAGGGGGGGCAGTAACGCGGTATTGTTTTTTAATGGCTGGCTTTTATTATTTTAGTGTGTTGTTTTTAATTGTATTTTACCTTTTTAACATTTCATGGCCAATTTTAATATTGTCACCTTGAATGTCAGGGGTTTGAGGAACGTTTTAAAGCGCACATCTGTTTTTAATCAGCTGGCATCTTCTCCCTTCAGCATTTGTTTTCTGCAGGAAGTCCACCTCCGGGACCAGCGGGACGAGGCTCTCTTTTCACGACAATGGAAGAGGGGTAGATCCTACTGGAGCGTAGGTGGTGTCCACTCCTCAGGCGTCGGGATCCTTTTTGGCGACCGCGCCTTTGAAGAAGTAAGATCGTTTACCGTTCTTCAAGGTAGGGTTTTGGGGGTGGACGCCACATGGAGGGGACAGCGCCTCCGGGCCATATGTGTCTACGCTCCAGTGGAGGCCTCGTCCCGTATAACTCTCTTTGAAGAGTTGTCCCCGTTCTGTGTCACAGATCGACACTTGATTTTAGGAGGGGACTTTAACATCTCGTTGGAGGGTAGACAGGATGTCAGCTCTGGGCACTTTCGCCATTTTATTCGTTCCTTTAAACTTGTTGATGGTTTTAAGACATGCAACCCCAGCATGCCGGGCTTCACCTGGCATAATAGTCGCGGAGCTAGCAGTCGCATCGATTACATTTTAGCCTCACCCCCCGTTGTTTTTAAAAAGGTGTCCCTCTCCCCACAGTGGCCCACTGACCATTTGGCAGTGGAGGCCACTGTTTCCATAGACGCCCCTGAATATGGGGGCGGCTATTGGAAAATGAACCTGCAGATCCTGGAGGAGAGCGATTTTAGACACCTTTTTTTAGATCACTTCTCCGAGTGGCAGAAGGACAAGCCTACCTTCCCCTCCGTGGCTGAATGGTGGGAGAGTGTGAAGGATAGGATCCGAACCTTCTCCATGCAGTACAGCAAGCAGCGCAGGATGGAGAAGAAATTCTCCATTCTGCAGCTGGAGAGAAGGTTGCGGGATGAATACGCCGCTCACAACAACGGGGGCGCCATCGATCACGAGCGACTGCTTGGCATAAAGGGTGAGCTGAGGCGCCTGCATGAACAGGCTGCCTCGGCCCTAATGCTCCGCGACAAAATGTGCCTGTTGGAAAACAATGAAAAGTGCAACGCCTTTTTTTTCCAGAGAGCCAGGGAAGCCCGGGAGGAGAAGAGCTTTGTCTCTCTCCGTGCCTCAAATAGCAACAAGGTAACTACAACATCAGACATGCTGGAGGTTGCAAAATTGTTTTATTGTGATCTTTTTAAGGTTAGGGACACGGACCCGGTTGCAGGGGAGCGGTTCCTAGACAACATCTCACCTTGTCTTCCCAGTGACATTCGTGACGGCTTAGAAGCCCCCATCACCTTGGCCGAGCTGACCGCAGTGCTTGGCAAGATGAACCGCCGCAAGGTACCGGGCCTTGATGGGCTCCCGGTGGAATTTTATTCCACCTTTTGGGATGTCCTCGGGCCGGAATTACTGCAGGTTGTAGAGGACGTTCAGCGCCGGGGTTTGCTCACTAGGAGCATGAGGTCAGGGGTTCTTTCTCTGTTGCACAAGAAGGGCGATCGTGCCGACCTTGGCAACTGGAGGCCCCTGACCATGCTTTGTGTAGACACAAAGCTCATCGCAAAGACCCTTACCGAACGCCTGAAGAAGGCCATGGCTCATCTGGTACACAGCGATCAGACGTGTGGAGTACCGGGTCGATCGGCGACGTGGAACCTCCATCTCATCCGCGACGCCATCGCCTGGGTGGAGGACAGGAACCTCCCTCTCCTGCTGGTCAGCTTGGACCAGGAGAAAGCCTTTGACCGGGTAGATCACCGCTTCCTGTTTCAAGTATTGGGTAAGTTTGGCTTTGGACCCAATTATCTGGGGTGGTTACACACTTTGTATAACGAAGTTGGAAGCCATGTTGTTATCAATGGCTTCCTGAGTGACTTGGTGCCCCAGCTGAGTGGAGTGAGGCAGGGATGTCCCCTCTCCCCCCTCCTCTACGCGCTCTATATAGAGCCACTGGCGTGCGCCATTCGCACCCACCCCGGGGTCGATGGCCTTCTTATCCCAGGAAGTCGGGGGAAAACTGTTAAACTGACCCAGTACGCAGACGACACCACCCTTTTCGTCTGCTCGGATCAGTCTCTCGGTCATGCCATGAGCCTTGTTCATGCATTCGGTAGGGCCTCCGGCGCGACGCTCAACCTCAGTAAGTCGGTGGCCAAGTATTTCGGCAGCTGGAAGGCGAGGGAGGACGTCGCAGGTGGTCTCACCCTCTGTGACGGACCTCTCAAAGTGTTGGGGGTCAACTTCCTTTCGGATGGTGCCGCCCGTTTGAACTGGGAGGGGCGGTTGGCGATCGCCAGGCGGAAGATCGGACTGTGGAAGTCCAGGTCCCTGTCCTTCCAAGGTAAGGTTTTAGCCTTAAAAGTGGATATTCTTCCCACCCTGCTCTACCTTGCACATGTGTACCCTTTGCCCCGCTTCATGCGCAGAGGCCTGACGAAGGACGTTTTCAACCTCGTCTGGGGGGGCAGGTACGAGTACGTGCGTAGGGAAGTGATGTATCTCGGAAAGGACAGTGGGGGGAGGGATGTTATTGACTTTCCTCTCAAGCTTGACTGCCTGTTCTTCTCGCAGCTCTGCGCGCGCCTGGCAGCTCCCCTCGAGCACCCCCATCAGCACTTTGTGCGTCTGTGGCTGGCTCTCCCCATGAGACGTCTGGTGGCGTCGTGGACCAACCTCGGCCCCAAGGCTGAGACCCTGCCGGCCCACTACAGCCACGCTGTCAAGTGGAGTAAGTCTTTTCCGGCAGGTGTCAAGACAGAGGCCTTGACCAAGCATAGAGCGCTTTACAGGGCTTTGCTTGGTCATAGGGATACTCGGGCCATGCTGGGCCTGGAGGAAGGCACATGGGCGAGAATCCAGCCTAAGGGTTTGGATCACAGGCTGCAGGACCTGAACTGGCAGTGCCTTCATGGTAAGCTGCCAGTCAGGGACGTCTTACATAGGCATAAGCTGACCAGACACCCCCGCTGCCCCAGGCCCGAGTGCAGTGAGGATGAGACCATCAGGCACGTGTTTTGGGACTGTGGGCATGCACAGAGAGTTTGGGGGTTGGTAGCGGGCCTGTGTGGACGTGTGGACCCGCAGCCCGGTCTGACCTACGACAAGGTGTTGAAGGGGTGGGACCCCAACCTCCATAACCCCTTCGGCCCCTGGATGTGGCTGCTGGTCAGCATTACCAAGCGGGAGCTGTGGAATGCCAGGACCGCGCTCATCCGCAGAGGGGTTCATCTGGAGGCACAAGGGGTATTCCGTAAAATCCGGGCCGACTTGGGTTTCAGGATGGAGACTGACGTCATCCAGCGGGGCTATCACGAGGCCAAGGAGAGGTGGAAGGGCCTCTTTTGGCTTTAGCCCCGTTTCGTTTAGGTGGTGACGCTCCATTCTACAGGGTTGACGTGACGCACTTTTCTGAAGCACACAGGAGGTACTTCGGGTTTTAGGTGAGTGTGCTTTGTTGTTTTTGTGCGTGTGTTTTAATTAAAATGTTTTTAACTAACAGCATGTGCATAATCAATTAAGCATGGTTTTGGTTGATCTTTTTTAGCACTTATTTATTAATATTAATAATCATTGTATTTATTAACATCTAACATTTTACTTGTTGTGCTGTATATTAAGTGATTGACCATGTTTTATTCCCGAGGTGCTGATTTTAAGTGTTTGGAAATATGTATGACCCTGTCTCAACCTGACCCTGGCGTAGAGGTTGGAGGTCGGCGGGTGTGTTCCTCTTTTAATGGTTTTAGTTTTTAATAGGTGGCATTTATGGTGACATTTTATTTTTGTAAATGGCCATTTAATTGTAGTTGTGTTTTAATTGTTATTGTAACGTATTGGTGGTTTTATAGTTGTGTGTCTTTTTGCAGTTCTGGAGAGGTTTTGTTTAATGTTGTTTTAATAATGCTCTGTTTTGTATAGCATATATAAGTAGCACTGTGTGTTGAGAATGTTTTAGCCTTTTATAAAGTATTTATGGATATATATTTTTACTAATTTGTGAACCTAAAAGGCTGTTTTATTATGTTTTGATTACAGTGCTAATTGATGCTAATTGATGTATATATGCTTTGTGTATTGGTATGATTTTAATTGTTGTACAGAACTGTTTAATAAAGTATTGGAAAAAAAAAAAAAAAAAAAAAAATCTGTTCTTATCAGTTTAATATCTGATACGTCCCCCATGGAGGGGACCACATATTAAACGGATTTTTGGAACAGGGAGCCGGAAGTGGGGCTTGCCCCGTCCGCTCCACGCATCGACCCGGTATTGCAGTGCTTCCGGGAATGGTGCACCTCTACTGCCCCCTGTTGTCGAAAGGCAGAACTGACTGACTGACTGACTGACTGACTGACTGACTGACTGACTGAGTGCTGTGAGGGGGGGGGCCCTGTCTGTGCGTGGCCCCCGTTTCCCGCCGTTTTTCTTTTTTTTTTTTTTTTTTTTTTTTTTTTTAAAGGAAGGTGACACACTGTTTGTGCGGTGGACAGCTGCGCTGAGGTAAGGCATGATGTCATCTTTGCCTTTTGAATTTCCCCTCATGTTTGTTAAAATGATTGCTGTCTTTTGAGAGGACAGGAGGACAGGGAGGAGTCGGGGCCCCGAGGACGGCGGCTGCGACGCCCCTGGGCATTCTACTCCGAGCGGGGGCGTCACGCAGGCCCGGCTAACGGCGACGGGCTTGGCGGCGGCCCCATATCGACTCGGGTCTCTCTTCATCCCGTATAAATCTTTCGCCTTTTACTAAAGATTTCCGTGGAGAGGGATAGCGATGAGTTCATGGTATTTTTGGAGGCTCTGCCCAAGCAGAGCTGCACTGCTGCTGTCAAAGGAAGACTGGGCCCGGCTTAGCGGCTGGCGTTAGGTGCCCGGTGGCGCGGCTGTGGTCTCCCTGGATCACGCGTGGACTCGCCGGGCGACACCTGCCAGAGGGGCTGGTGACGGCTGAGCCGCGCCAGCTCCGTCGGCATCCCGCATGCCGGCGCCCGGCGGGGCGCAATTTGTGGGTATCGCTTCTCGGCCTTTTGGCTAAGATCAAGTGTAGTATCTGTTCTTATCAGTTTAATATCTGATACGTCCCCCATGGAGGGGACCACATATTAAACGGATTTTTGGAACAGGGAGCCGGAAGTGGGGCTTGCCCCGTCCGCTCCACGCATCGACCCGGTATTGCAGTGCTTCCGGGAATGGTGCACCTCTACTGCCCCCTGTTGTCGAAAGGCAGAACTGACTGACTGACTGACTGACTGACTGAGTGAGTGAGTGAGTGAGTGAGTGACTAATAGACTCAGTGCTGTGAGGGGGGGGGCCCTGTCTGTGCGTGGCCCCCGTTTCCCGCCGTTTTTCTTTTTTTTTTTTTTTTTTTTTTTTTTAAAGGAAGGTGACACACTGTTTGTGCGGTGGACAGCTGCGCTGAGGTAAGGCATGATGTCATCTTTGCCTTTTGAATTTCCCCTCATGTTTGTTAAAATGATTGCTGTCTTTTGAGAGGACAGGAGGACAGGGAGGAGTCGGGGCCCCGAGGACGGCGGCTGCGACGCCCCTGGGCATTCTACTCCGAGCGGGGGCGTCACGCAGGCCCGGCTAACGGCGACGGGCTTGGCGGCGGCCCCATATCGACTCGGGTCTCTCTTCATCCCGTATAAATCTTTCGCCTTTTACTAAAGATTTCCGTGGAGAGGGATAGCGATGAGTTCATGGTATTTTTGGAGGCTCTGCCCAAGCAGAGCTGCACTGCTGCTGTCAAAGGAAGACTGGGCCCGGCTTAGCGGCTGGCGTTAGGTGCCCGGTGGCGCGGCTGTGGTCTCCCTGGATCACGCGTGGACTCGCCGGGCGACACCTGCCAGAGGGGCTGGTGAGGGCTGAGCCGCGCCAGCTCCGTCGGCATCCCGCATGCCGGCGCCCGGCGGGGCGCAATTTGTGGGTATCGCTTCTCGGCCTTTTGGCTAAGATCAAGTGTAGTATCTGTTCTTATCAGTTTAATATCTGATACGTCCCCCATGGAGGGGACCACATATTAAACGGATTTTTGGAACAGGGAGCCGGAAGTGGGGCTTGCCCCGTCCGCTCCACGCATCGACCCGGTATTGCAGTGCTTCCGGGAATGGTGCACCTCTACTGCCCCCTGTTGTCGAAAGGCAGAACTGACTGACTGACTGACTGACTGACTGACTGAGTGAGTGAGTGAGTGAGTGAGTGAGTGAGTGAGTGAGTGAGTGACTAATAGACTGAGTGCTGTGAGGGGGGGGGCCCTGTCTGTGCGTGGCCCCCGTTTCCCGCCGTTTTTCTTTTTTTTTTTTTTTTTTTTTTTTTTAAAGGAAGGTGACACACTGTTTGTGCGGTGGACAGCTGCGCTGAGGTAAGGCATGATGTCATCTTTGCCTTTTGAATTTCCCCTCATGTTTGTTAAAATGATTGCTGTCTTTTGAGAGGACAGGAGGACAGGGAGGAGTCGGGGCCCCGAGGACGGCGGCTGCGACGCCCCTGGGCATTCTACTCCGAGCGGGGGCGTCACGCAGGCCCGGCTAACGGCGACGGGCTTGGCGGCGGCCCCATATCGACTCGGGTCTCTCTTCATCCCGTATAAATCTTTCGCCTTTTACTAAAGATTTCCGTGGAGAGGGATAGCGATGAGTTCATGGTATTTTTGGAGGCTCTGCCCAAGCAGAGCTGCACTGCTGCTGTCAAAGGAAGACTGGGCCCGGCTTAGCGGCTGGCGTTAGGTGCCCGGTGGCGCGGCTGTGGTCTCCCTGGATCACGCGTGGACTCGCCGGGCGACACCTGCCAGAGGGGCTGGTGAGGGCTGAGCCGCGCCAGCTCCGTCGGCATCCCGCATGCCGGCGCCCGGCGGGGCGCAATTTGTGGGTATCGCTTCTCGGCCTTTTGGCTAAGATCAAGTGTAGTATCTGTTCTTATCAGTTTAATATCTGATACGTCCCCCATGGAGGGGACCACATATTAAACGGATTTTTGGAACAGGGAGCCGGAAGTGGGGCTTGCCCCGTCCGCTCCACGCATCGACCCGGTATTGCAGTGCTTCCGGGAATGGTGCACCTCTACTGCCCCCTGTTGTCGAAAGGCAGAACTGACTGACTGACTGACTGACTGACTGACTGACTGACTGAGTGAGTGAGTGAGTGAGTGAGTGAGTGAGTGAGTGACTAATAGACTGAGTGCTGTGAGGGGGGGGGCCCTGTCTGTGCGTGGCCCCCGTTTCCCGCCGTTTTTCTTTTTTTTTTTTTTTTTTTTTTTTTTTTTTTAAAGGAAGGTGACACACTGTTTGTGCGGTGGACAGCTGCGCTGAGGTAAGGCATGATGTCATCTTTGCCTTTTGAATTTCCCCTCATGTTTGTTAAAATGATTGCTGTCTTTTGAGAGGACAGGAGGACAGGGAGGAGTCGGGGCCCCGAGGACGGCGGCTGCGACGCCCCTGGGCATTCTACTCCGAGCGGGGGCGTCACGCAGGCCCGGCTAACGGCGACGGGCTTGGCGGCGGCCCCATATCGACTCGGGTCTCTCTTCATCCCGTATAAATCTTTCGCCTTTTACTAAAGATTTCCGTGGAGAGGGATAGCGATGAGTTCATGGTATTTTTGGAGGCTCTGCCCAAGCAGAGCTGCACTGCTGCTGTCAAAGGAAGACTGGGCCCGGCTTAGCGGCTGGCGTTAGGTGCCCGGTGGCGCGGCTGTGGTCTCCCTGGATCACGCGTGGACTCGCCGGGCGACACCTGCCAGAGGGGCTGGTGAGGGCTGAGCCGCGCCAGCTCCGTCGGCATCCCGCATGCCGGCGCCCGGCGGGGCGCAATTTGTGGGTATCGCTTCTCGGCCTTTTGGCTAAGATCAAGTGGATTTTACGCTCTTTTTATCGCTTTTAAAGGACTGCGTCGGGTTTTTTAGAGGAAGGCACGGTGACCCTAATGCGTGACCAGTAGGTGGCTTGACCGCCGCTGCCACGGGGCGACCCGTGCCTTCCTTTTAGCCTTTTATCCCTGCTTTTATTTTCGTTTTTATTAGGCTGGGGATCCCGCAGTGGCTGGTGGCCTGCCCGCCGCCCTGTTGGGTGAACTGGTGTTTTTTATTCTTAGGTGTTTTTAATAGTTTAGCATTCCTCGGCTCATCCCGGATTGGCGGACGGCAGCAGGACCACGGCGGACGTCGGGACCACGGCGGCAGGAGGACTCTGCTCCAGGAACGACGTCGGTGGACCATCCCGGATGGCGACGGCCGGCGGTGCTGCGAGGAAGCCCTTCAGCGGGCCGTGGCTGGTAGCAGGCGGTGGCCTGCGTAATACCGCCCGGTTCTGCTGGAGGGCCGAAGGGGAGGTAGGCACCTTCCCCGACCGCCTGGCCTTCATCCGGGAGGTGGCCTTCGGGGAGCTGGGCCTGCGCATGGAGGACATCCTGTGTGTGCAGCGGAATGGACCTTTCCAGTTCTTCGAGGTCACCCTGTCCACCGACGAGAGCTACACCAAGGTCCTGGAGCGGAGCAAGGAGAGGGCCCAGCACCCTCTCCTGGGACGATACACCGTTGAGCCGCTGTGGTGGCCCGACAAGCGGGTAATTACGGTACATTGTTTTAACCCGCATGTGTCCGGCGAAGCCGTCCGCCAGTTCTTGAACAAGTATGTGGACCTCCTTCCTGGCCACAAGGACATCCGGGATGAGCTGGGGATCTGGACTGGTCGACGCCAGTTCCAGGCCCGCCTGCGCCCGGACGCTAATGGGGCGGGCGGTTTTAGTCATCCCCCAGCCTATTTTAATCTACAGGGCAATAAGGCTTACTTGTTTTATTCCGGACAGCCTCCCTTCTGCCGACAGTGTCACACCTTTGGACATACTCTGGAGGGATGCGCCAACCTGCGCTGCCGCAACTGCCTGGAGCCGGGGCACATGGCCAGGGACTGCAAGGGCCCCCGTCGCTGCATCCACTGCAACGGTGAGGACCATCTGGCTCGTTCCTGCCCCCAACGGAAAACGTCATACGCCGACGCTCTGTTAGGCAGCAGAGCTGTCGGCAAGGAGAGTGGTGGGGGAGCGCAAGCCCCCACGTCCGGGCAGGAACAGTCGGCGGCGGGGGCAGGAGGAGATGCCCTGGCCGAGGTGGAGGAGGCCCCAGCGACAGCGACTGCAATGCAGGAGGGGTCTCCAGTCCTGGCTCCAGGTGTCAGCAGCAGGAGGAGAAAGAGCGGCGCATCCCCCCGGAGGAGGAAGAAGAGCAGAAGGGAGGCACAACCCGACGCATCCAGCCCACCGGCTGCCACCTTGCCAGCAGTGGCGGCCGGGGACCAAGGCCGAGAGAGTCCCCCCTCCCCGACATTGGGGGCCCCCCATCTGGTGTGGGACTTGGGACAGTCCCCTGCGCCCCCCCAGGAGTACAGCAGTGTGCAGGACAAAGCAAATGAACAGGAGTACCTGGGGGGGCTGGAACTGGGGGGCCTTTTGGGTTTGACTGAGGAGGGGGGGCAGTAATGCGGTATTGTTTTTAATGGCTGGCTTTTATTATTTTAGTGTGTTGTTTGTAATTGTATTTTACCTTTTTAACATTTCATGGCCAATTTTAATATTGTCACCTTGAATGTCAGGGGTTTGAGGAACGTTTTAAAGCGCACATCTGTTTTTAATCAGCTGGCATCTTCTCCCTTCAGCATTTGTTTTCTGCAGGAAGTCCACCTCCGGGACCAGCGGGACGAGGCTCTCTTTTCACGACAATGGAAGAGGGGTAGATCCTACTGGAGCGTAGGTGGTGTCCACTCCTCAGGCGTCGGGATCCTTTTTGGCGACCGCGCCTTTGAAGAAGTAAGATCGTTTACCGTTCTTCAAGGTAGGGTTTTGGGGGTGGACGCCACATGGAGGGGACAGCGCCTCCGGGCCATATGTGTCTACGCTCCAGTGGAGGCCTCGTCCCGTATAACTCTCTTTGAAGAGTTGTCCCCGTTCTGTGTCACAGATCGACACTTGATTTTAGGAGGGGACTTTAACATCTCGTTGGAGGGTAGACAGGATGTCAGCTCTGGGCACTTTCGCCATTTTATTCGTTCCTTTAAACTTGTTGATGGTTTTAAGATATGCAACCCCAGCATGCCGGGCTTCACCTGGCACAATAGTCGCGGAGCCAGCAGTCGCATCGACTATATTTTAGCCTCACCCCCCGTTGTTTTTAAAAAGGTGTCCCTCTCCCCACAGTGGCCCACTGACCACTTGGCAGTGGAGGCCACTGTTTCCATAGACGCCCCTGAATATGGGGGTGGCTATTGGAAAATGAACCTGCAGATCCTGGAGGAGAGCGATTTTAGACACCTTTTTTTAGATCACTTCTCCGAGTGGCAGAAGGACAAGCCTACCTTCCCCTCCGTGGCCGAATGGTGGGAGAGTGTGAAGGACAGGATCCGAACCTTCTCCATGCAGTACAGCAAGCAGCGCAGGATGGAGAAGAAATTCTCCATTCTGCAGCTGGAGAGAAGGTTGCGGGATGAATACGCCGCTCACAACAGCGGGGGCACCATCGACCACGAGCGACTGCTTGATATAAAGGGTGAGCTGAGGCGCCTGCATGCACAGGCTGCCTCGGCTCAAATGCTCCGCGACAGAATGTTCTTTTTGGAAAACAATGAAAAGTGCAATACTCATTTTTTCCAGAGAGCCAGGGAAGCCCGGGAGGAGAAGACCTTCGACTCTCTCCGGGCCTTAAACGGCGAAACGGTAACAATAACATCAGACATGCTGGAGGTTGCTAAATTGTTTTATCACAATCTTTTTAAGGTTAGGGACACGGACCCGGTTGCAGGGGAGCGGTTCCTAGACAACATCTCACCTTGCCTTCCCAGTGACATTCGTGACGGCTTAGAAGCCCCCATCACCTTGGCCGAGCTGACCGCAGTGCTTGGCAAGATGAACCGCCGCAAGGTACCGGGCCTTGATGGGCTCCCGGTGGAATTTTATTCCACCTTTTGGGATGTCCTCGGGCCGGAATTACTGCAGGTTGTAGAGGACGTTCAGCGCCGGGGTTTGCTCACTAGGAGCATGAGGTCAGGGGTTCTTTCTTTGTTGCACAAGAAGGGCGATCGTGCCGACCTTGGCAACTGGAGGCCCCTGACCATGCTTTGTGTAGACACAAAGCTCATTGCAAAGACCCTTACAGAACGCCTGAAGAAGGCCATGGCTCATCTGGTTCACAGCGATCAGACGTGTGGAGTACCGGGTCGATCGGCGACGTGGAATCTCCATCTCATCCGCGACGCCATCGCCTGGGTGGAGGACAGGAACCTCCCTCTCCTGCTGGTCAGCTTGGACCAGGAGAAAGCCTTTGACCGGGTAGATCACCGCTTCCTGTTTCAAGTATTGGGTAAGTTTGGCTTTGGACCCAATTATCTGGGGTGGTTACACACTTTGTATAACGAAGTTGGAAGCCATGTTGTTATCAATGGCTTCCTGAGTGACTTGGTGCCCCAGCTGAGTGGAGTGAGGCAGGGATGTCCCCTCTCCCCCCTCCTCTACGCGCTCTATATAGAGCCACTGGCGTGCGCCATCCGCGCCCACCCCGGGGTCGATGGCCTTCTTATCCCAGGAAGCCGGGGGAAATCTGTTAGGCTGACCCAGTACGCGGACGACACCACCCTTTTCGTCTGCTCTGATCAGTCTCTCGGTCATGCCATGAGCCTTGTTCATGCGTTCGGTAGGGCCTCCGGCGCGACGCTCAACCTCAGTAAGTCGGTGGCCAAGTATTTCGGCAGCTGGAAGGCGAGGGAGGACGTCGCAGGGGGTCTCACCCTCTGTGACGGACCTCTCAAAGTGTTGGGGGTCAACTTCCTTTCGGATGGTGCCGCCCGTTTGAACTGGGAGGAGCGGTTGGCGATCGCCAGGCGGAAGATCGGACTGTGGAAGTCCAGGTCCCTGTCCTTCCAAGGTAAGGTCTTAGCCTTAAAAGTGGATATTCTTCCCACCCTGCTCTACCTTGCACATGTGTACCCTTTGCCCCGCTTCATGCGCAGAGGCCTGACGAAGGACGTTTTCAACCTCGTCTGGGGGGGCAGGTACGAGTACGTGCGTAGGGAAGTGATGTATCTCGGAAAGGACAGTGGGGGGAGGGATGTCATTGACTTTCCTCTCAAGCTTGACTGCCTGTTCTTCTCGCAGCTCTGCGCGCGCCTGGCAGCTCCCCTCGAGCACCCCCATCAGCACTTTGTGCGTCTGTGGCTGGCTCTCCCCATGAGACGTCTGGTGGCGTCGTGGACCAACCTCGGCCCCAAGGCTGAGACCCTGCCGGCCCACTACAGCCACGCTGTCAAGTGGAGTAAGTCTTTTCCGGCAGGTGTCAAGACAGAGGCCTTGACCAAGCATAGAGCGCTTTACAGTGCTTTGCTTGGTCATAGGGATACTCGGGCCATGCTGGGCCTGGAGGAAGGCACATGGGCGAGAATCCAGCCTAAGGGTTTGGATCACAGGCTGCAGGACCTGAACTGGCAGTGCCTTCATGGTAAGCTGCCAGTCAGGGACGTCTTACATAGGCATAAGCTGACCAGACACCCCCGCTGCCCCAGGCCCGAGTGCAGCGAGGATGAGACCATCAGGCACGTGTTTTGGGACTGTGGGCATGCACAGAGAGTTTGGGGGTTGGTAGCGGGCCTGTGTGGACGTGTGGACCCGCAGCCCGGTCTGACCTACGACAAGGTGTTGAAGGGGTGGGACCCCAAGCTCCATAACCCCTTCGGCCCCTGGATGTGGCTGCTGGTCAGCATTACCAAGCGAGAGCTGTGGAATGCCAGGACCGCGCTCATCCGCAGAGGGGTTCATCTGGAGGCACAAGGGGTATTCCGTAAAATCCGGGCCGACTTGGGTTTCAGGATGGAGACTGACGTCATCCAGCGGGGCTATCACGAGGCCAAGGAGAGGTGGAAGGGCCTCTTTTGGCTTTAGCCCCGTGTTGTTTAGGTGGTGACGCTCCATTCTACAGGGTGGACATGACGCACCTTTCTGGAGCACACAGAAGGTACTTTGGGTTTTAGGTAAGTGTGCTTGGTTTTTGTGCGTGTGTTGTATTTCAAATATTTATTTATTTTATTTTATTTATTTTTTTAAATAATTGCATGTACAGAACTTATTGTGCACTACTGGTTGATCACTTTTAGCACGTGTTTATTAATATTAACATTATTTATTAACATTTTAACTTGTTTGATGTGCTTTGTGTTTGTGATTAACCGTATTTTATGCCCGAAGTCACAGATTTTAGGTGTGTGAGGATGGTATATAACCCTGTTTTAACCCGACCCTTGTGTTTGAAGTTTGAGGTCTGCGGGTCTGTTCCTCTTTTAAGGTTTTAACTTTTTAATGACTTGCATTTGAGGTGACATTTTATTTGTATAAATGGCCATATTAATGTAATTAAAGGTTATTTGTTTGTAATTTTAATTGTTGATTGTATTGTTTATATATAGTTCTGCATATTTTGCTTGTTTAATTCTATTTTAATATATATTATTAACGTTTGGTTGTACAGGCATTGATGTGTATAACTTGGAAAATTTCAACCTTTTACATTGTTGTTATGTTGCTTTATGATGAGTACTGTTTTTGCAGGAAGAGGTTGTTTTAATATTCCGTGTTGACAATGCCATGTTTTAAAAGTGTGGTTTTTATTCAATGTCTTAAATTGCTTGTGTTAATGTGTGTGCAGAACTGTTAAATAAAGTATTGGAATTTAAAAAAAAAAAAAAAAAAAATCTGTTCTTATCAGTTTAATATCTGATACGTCCCCCATGGAGGGGACCACATATTAAACGGATTTTTGGAACAGGGAGCCGGAAGTGGGGCTTGCCCCGTCCGCTCCACGCATCGACCCGGTATTGCAGTGCTTCCGGGAATGGTGCACCTCTACTGCCCCCTGTTGTCGAAAGGCAGAACTGACTGACTGACTGACTGACTGAGTGAGTGAGTGAGTGAGTGAGTGAGTGAGTGAGTGAGTGACTAATAGACTGAGTGCTGTGAGGGGGGGGGCCCTGTCTGTGCGTGGCCCCCGTTTCCCGCCGTTTTTCTTTTTTTTTTTTTTTTTTTTTTTTTTTTTTTAAAGGAAGGTGACACACTGTTTGTGCGGTGGACAGCTGCGCTGAGGTAAGGCATGATGTCATCTTTGCCTTTTGAATTTCCCCTCATGTTTGTTAAAATGATTGCTGTCTTTTGAGAGGACAGGAGGACAGGGAGGAGTCGGGGCCCCGAGGACGGCGGCTGCGACGCCCCTGGGCATTCTACTCCGAGCGGGGGCGTCACGCAGGCCCGGCTAACGGCGACGGGCTTGGCGGCGGCCCCATATCGACTCGGGTCTCTCTTCATCCCGTATAAATCTTTCGCCTTTTACTAAAGATTTCCGTGGAGAGGGATAGCGATGAGTTCATGGTATTTTTGGAGGCTCTGCCCAAGCAGAGCTGCACTGCTGCTGTCAAAGGAAGACTGGGCCCGGCTTAGCGGCTGGCGTTAGGTGCCCGGTGGCGCGGCTGTGGTCTCCCTGGATCACGCGTGGACTCGCCGGGCGACACCTGCCAGAGGGGCTGGTGACGGCTGAGCCGCGCCAGCTCCGTCGGCATCCCGCATGCCGGCGCCCGGCGGGGCGCAATTTGTGGGTATCGCTTCTCGGCCTTTTGGCTAAGATCAAGTGTAGTATCTGTTCTTATCAGTTTAATATCTGATACGTCCCCCATGGAGGGGACCACATATTAAACGGATTTTTGGAACAGGGAGCCGGAAGTGGGGCTTGCCCCGTCCGCTCCACGCATCGACCCGGTATTGCAGTGCTTCCGGGAATGGTGCACCTCTACTGCCCCCTGTTGTCGAAAGGCAGAACTGACTGACTGACTGAGTGAGTGAGTGAGTGAGTGAGTGAGTGAGTGAGTGACTAATAGACTGAGTGCTGTGAGGGGGGGGGACCCTGTCTGTGCGTGGCCCCCCGTTTCCCGCCGTTTTTCTTTTTTTTTTTATTTTTTTTTTTATTTTTTAAAGGAAGGTGACACACTGTTTGTGCGGTGGACAGCTGCGCTGAGGTAAGGCATGATGTCATCTTTGCCTTTTGAATTTCCCCTCATGTTTGTTAAAATGATTGCTGTCTTTTGAGAGGACAGGAGGACAGGGAGGAGTCGGGGCCCCGAGGACGGCGGCTGCGACGCCCCTGGGCATTCTACTCCGAGCGGGGGCGTCACGCAGGCCCGGCTAACGGCGACGGGCTTGGCGGCGGCCCCATATCGACTCGGGTCTCTCTTCATCCCGTATAAATCTTTCGCCTTTTACTAAAGATTTCCGTGGAGAGGGATAGCGATGAGTTCATGGTATTTTTGGAGGCTCTGCCCAAGCAGAGCTGCACTGCTGCTGTCAAAGGAAGACTGGGCCCGGCTTAGCGGCTGGCGTTAGGTGCCCGGTGGCGCGGCTGTGGTCTCCCTGGATCACGCGTGGACTCGCCGGGCGACACCTGCCAGAGGGGCTGGTGAGGGCTGAGCCGCGCCAGCTCCGTCGGCATCCCGCATGCCGGCGCCCGGCGGGGCGCAATTTGTGGGTATCGCTTCTCGGCCTTTTGGCTAAGATCAAGTGGATTTTACGCTCTTTTTATCGCTTTTAACGGACTGCGTCGGGTTTTTTAGAGGAAGGCACGGTGACCCTAATGCGTGACCAGTAGGTGGCTTGACCGCCGCTGCCACGGGGCGACCCGTGCCTTCCTTTTAGCCTTTTATCCCTGCTTTTATTTTCGTTTTTATTAGGCTGGGGATCCCGCAGTGGCTGGTGGCCTGTCCGCCGCCCTGCCGGGTGAACTGGTGTTTTTATTTTTTTAGTTGCTTTTATAGTTTAGCATTCCTCGGCTCATCCCGGATTGGCGGACGGCGGCCGGACCACGGCGGACGTCGGGACCACGGCGGCAGGAGGACTCTGCTCCAGGAACGACGTCGGTGGACCATCCCGGATGTCGACGGCCGGCGGAGCAGCGAGGAAGCCCTTCAGCGGGCCGTGGCTGGTAGCAGGCGGTGGCCTGCGTAATACCGCCCGGTTCTGCTGGAGGGCCGAAGGGGAGGTAGGCACCTTCCCCGACCGCCTGGCCTTCATCCGGGAGGTGGCCTTCGGGGAGCTGGGCCTGCGCATGGAGGACATCCTGTGTGTGCAGCGGAATGGACCTTTCCAGTTCTTCGAGGTCACCCTGTCCACCGACGAGAGCTACACCAAGGTCCTGGAGCGGAGCAAGGAGAGGGCCCAGCACCCTCTCCTGGGACGATACACCGTCGAGCCGCTGTGGTGGCCCGACAAGCGGGTAATTACGGTACATTGTTTTAACCCGCATGTGTCCGGCGAAGCCGTCCGCCAGTTCTTGAACAAGTATGTGGACCTCCTTCCTGGCCACAAGGACATCCGGGATGAGCTGGGGATCTGGACTGGTCGACGCCAGTTCCAGGCCCGCCTGCGCCCGGACGCTAATGGGGCGGGCGGGTTTAGTCATCCCCCAGCCTATTTTAATCTACAGGGCAATAAGGCTTACTTGTTTTATTCCGGACAGCCTCCCTTCTGCCGACAGTGTCACACCTTTGGACATACTCTGGAGGGATGCGCCAACCTGCGCTGCCGCAACTGCCTGGAGCCGGGGCACATGGCCAGGGACTGCAAGGGCCCCCGTCGCTGCATCCACTGCAACGGTGAGGACCATCTGGCTCGTTCCTGCCCCCAACGGAAAACGTCATACGCCGACGCTCTGTTAGGCAGCAGAGCTGTCGGCAAGGAGAGTGGTGGGGGAGCGCAAGCCCCCACGTCCGGGCAGGAACAGTCGGCGGCGGGGGCAGGAGGAGATGCCCTGGCCGAGGTGGAGGAGGCCCCAGCGACAGCGACTGCAATGCAGGAGGGGTCTCCAGTCCTGGCTCCAGGTGTCAGCAGCAGGAGGAGAAAGAGCGGCGCATCCCCCCGGAGGAGGAAGAAGAGCAGAAGGGAGGCACAACCCGACGCATCCAGCCCTCCGGCTGCCACCTTGCCAGCAGTGGCGGCCGGGGACCAAGGCCGAGAGAGTCCCCCCTCCCCGACATTGGGGGCCCCCCATCTGGTGTGGGACTTGGGACAGTCCCCTGCGCCCCCCCAGGAGTACAGCAGTGTGCAGGACAAAGCAAATGAACAGGAGTACCTGGGGGGGCTGGAACTGGGGGGCCTTTTGGGTTTGACTGAGGAGGGGGGGCAGTAATGCGGTATTGTTTTTAATGGCTGGCTTTTATTATTTTAGTGTGTTGGTTGTAATTGTATTTTACCTTTTTAACATTTCATGGCCAATTTTAATATTGTCACCTTGAATGTCAGGGGTTTGAGGAACGTTTTAAAGCGCACATCTGTTTTTAATCAGCTGGCATCTTCTCCCTTCAGCATTTGTTTTCTGCAGGAAGTCCACCTCCGGGACCAGCGGGACGAGGCTCTCTTTTCACGACAATGGAAGAGGGGTAGATCCTACTGGAGCGTAGGTGGTGTCCACTCCTCAGGCGTCGGGATCCTTTTTGGCGACCGCGCCTTTGAAGAAGTAAGATCGTTTACCGTTCTTCAAGGTAGGGTTTTGGGGGTGGACGCCACATGGAGGGGACAGCGCCTCCGGGCCATATGTGTCTACGCTCCAGTGGAGGCCTCGTCCCGTATAACTCTCTTTGAAGAGTTGTCCCCGTTCTGTGTCACAGATCGACACTTGATTTTAGGAGGGGACTTTAACATCTCGTTGGAGGGTAGACAGGATGTCAGCTCTGGGCACTTTCGCCATTTTATTCGTTCCTTTAAACTTGTTGATGGTTTTAAGATATGCAACCCCAGCATGCCGGGCTTCACCTGGCACAATAGTCGCGGAGCCAGCAGTCGCATCGACTATATTTTAGCCTCACCCCCCGTTGTTTTTAAAAAGGTGTCCCTCTCCCCACAGTGGCCCACTGACCACTTGGCAGTGGAGGCCACTGTTTCCATAGACGCCCCTGAATATGGGGGTGGCTATTGGAAAATGAACCTGCAGATCCTGGAGGAGAGCGATTTTAGACACCTTTTTTTAGATCACTTCTCCGAGTGGCAGAAGGACAAGCCTACCTTCCCCTCCGTGGCCGAATGGTGGGAGAGTGTGAAGGATAGGATCCGAACCTTCTCCATGCAGTACAGCAAGCAGCGCAGGATGGAGAAGAAATTCTCCATTCTGCAGCTGGAGAGAAGGTTGCGGGATGAATACGCCGCTCACAACAGCGGGGGCACCATCGACCACGAGCGACTGCTGGATATAAAGGGTGAGCTGAGGCGCCTGCATGCACAGGCTGCCTCGGCCCAAATGCTCCGCGACAGAATGTTCTTTTTGGAAAACAATGAAAAGTGCAATACTCATTTTTTCCAGAGAGCCAGGGAAGCCCGGGAGGAGAAGACCTTCGACTCTCTCCGGGCCTTAAACGGCGATACGGTAACAACAACATCAGACATGCTGGAGGTTGCTAAATTGTTTTATCACAATCTTTTTAAGGTTAGGGACACGGACCCGGTTGCAGGGGAGCGGTTCCTAGACAACACCTCACCTTGCCTTCCCAGTGACATTCGTGACGGCTTAGAAGCCCCCATCACCTTGGCCGAGCTGACCGCAGTGCTTGGCAAGATGAACCGCCGCAAGGTACCGGGCCTTGATGGGCTCCCGGTGGAATTTTATTCCACTTTTTGGGATGTCCTCGGGCCGGAATTACTGCAGGTTGTAGAGGACGTTCAGCGCCGGGGTTTGCTCACTAGGAGCATGAGGTCAGGGGTTCTTTCTTTGTTGCACAAGAAGGGTGATCGTGCCGACCTTGGCAACTGGAGGCCCCTGACCATGCTTTGTGTAGACACAAAGCTCATCGCAAAGACCCTTACAGAACGCCTGAAGAAGGCCATGGCTCATCTGGTTCACAGCGATCAGACGTGTGGAGTACCGGGTCGATCGGCGACGTGGAACCTCCATCTCATCCGCGACGCCATCGCCTGGGTGGAGGACAGGAACCTCCCTCTCCTGCTGGTCAGCTTGGACCAGGAGAAAGCCTTCGACCGGGTAGATCACCGCTTCCTGTTTCAAGTATTGGGTAAGTTTGGCTTTGGACCCAATTACCTGGGGTGGTTACACACTTTGTATAACGAAGTTGGGAGCCATGTTGTTATCAATGGCTTCCTGAGTGACTTGGTGCCCCAGCTGAGTGGAGTGAGGCAGGGATGTCCCCTCTCCCCCCTCCTCTACGCGCTCTATATAGAGCCACTGGCGTGCGCCATTCGCACCCACCCCGGGGTCGATGGCCTTCTTATCCCAGGAAGTCGGGGGAAAACTGTTAAACTGACCCAGTACGCAGACGACACCACCCTTTTCGTCTGCTCGGATCAGTCTCTCGGTCATGCCATGAGCCTTGTTCATGCGTTCGGTAGGGCCTCCGGCGCGACGCTCAACCTCAGTAAGTCGGTGGCCAAGTATTTCGGCAGCTGGAAGGCGAGGGAGGGCGTCGCAGGGGGTCTCACCCTCTGTGACGGACCTCTCAAAGTGTTGGGGGTCAACTTCCTTTCGGATGGTGCCGCCCGTTTGAACTGGGAGGAGCGGTTGGCGATCGCCAGGCGGAAGATCGGACTGTGGAAGTCCAGGTCCCTGTCCTTCCAAGGTAAGGTCTTAGCCTTAAAAGTGGATATTCTTCCCACCCTGCTCTACCTTGCACATGTGTACCCTTTGCCCCGCTTCATGCGCAGAGGCCTGACGAGAGACGTTTTCAACCTCGTCTGGGGGGGCAGGTACGAGTACGTGCGTAGGGAAGTGATGTATCTCGGAAAGGACAGTGGGGGGAGGGATGTTATTGACTTTCCTCTCAAGCTTGACTGCCTGTTCTTCTCGCAGCTCTGCACGCGCCTGGCAGCTCCCCTCGAGCACCCCCATCAGCACTTTGTGCGTCTGTGGCTGGCTCTCCCCATGAGACGTCTGGTGGCGTCGTGGACTAACCTCGGCCCCAAGGCTGAGACCCTGCCGGCCCACTACAGCCACGCTGTCAAGTGGAGTAAGTCTTTTCCGGCAGGTGTCAAGACAGAGGCCTTGACCAAGCATAGAGCGCTTTACAGGGCTTTGCTTGGTCATAGGGATACTCGGGCCATGCTGGGCCTGGAGGAAGGCACATGGGCGAGAATCCAGCCTAAGGGTTTGGATCACAGGCTGCAGGACCTGAACTGGCAGTGCCTTCATGGTAAGCTGCCAGTCAGGGACGTCTTACATAGGCATAAGCTGACCAGACACCCCCGCTGCCCCAGGCCCGAGTGCAGTGAGGATGAGACCATCAGGCACGTGTTTTGGGACTGTGGGCATGCACAGAGAGTTTGGGGGTTGGTAGCGGGCCTGTGTGGACGTGTGGACCCGCAGCCCGGTCTGACCTACGACAAGGTGTTGAAGGGGTGGGACCCCAACCTCCATAACCCCTTCGGCCCCTGGATGTGGCTGCTGGTCAGCATTACCAAGCGGGAGCTGTGGAATGCCAGGACCGCGCTCATCCGCAGAGGGGTTCATCTGGAGGCACAAGGGGTATTCCGTAAAATCCGGGCCGACTTGGGTTTCAGGATGGAGACTGACGTCATCCAGCGGGGCTATCACGAGGCCAAGGAGAGGTGGAAGGGCCTCTTTTGGCTTTAGCCCCGTTTCGTTTAGGTGGTGACGCTCCATTCTACAGGGTTGACGTGACGCACTTTTCTGAAGCACACAGGAGGTACTTCGGGTTTTAGGTGAGTGTGCTTTGTTGTTTTTGTGCGTGTGTTTTAATTAAAATGTTTTTAACTAACAGCATGTGCATAATCAATTAAGCATGGTTTTGGTTGATCTTTTTTAGCACTTATTTATTAATATTAATAATCATTGTATTTATTAACATCTAACATTTTACTTGTTGTGCTGTATATTAAGTGATTGACCATGTTTTATTCCCGAGGTGCTGATTTTAAGTGTTTGGAAATATGTATGACCCTGTCTCAACCTGACCCTGGCGTAGAGGTTGGAGGTCGGCGGGTGTGTTCCTCTTTTAATGGTTTTAGTTTTTAATAGGTGGCATTTATGGTGACATTTTATTTTTGTAAATGGCCATTTAATTGTAGTTGTGTTTTAATTGTTATTGTAACGTATTGGTGGTTTTATAGTTGTGTGTCTTTTTGCAGTTCTGGAGAGGTTTTGTTTAATGTTGTTTTAATAATGCTCTGTTTTGTATAGCATATATAAGTAGCACTGTGTGTTGAGAATGTTTTAGCCTTTTATAAAGTATTTATGGATATATATTTTTACTAATTTGTGAACCTAAAAGGCTGTTTTATTATGTTTTGATTACAGTGCTAATTGATGCTAATTGATGTATATATGCTTTGTGTATTGGTATGATTTTAATTGGTGTACAGAACTGTTTAATAAAGTATTGGAAAAAAAAAAAAAAAAAAAAAAAAATCTGTTCTTATCAGTTTAATATCTGATACGTCCCCCATGGAGGGGACCACATATTAAACGGATTTTTGGAACAGGGAGCCGGAAGTGGGGCTTGCCCCGTCCGCTCCACGCATCGACCCGGTATTGCAGTGCTTCCGGGAATGGTGCACCTCTACTGCCCCCTGTTGTCGAAAGGCAGAACTGACTGACTGACTGACTGACTGACTGACTGACTGACTGACTGACTGACTGAGTGAGTGAGTGAGTGAGTGAGTGAGTGAGTGAGTGACTAATAGACTGAGTGCTGTGAGGGGGGGGGCCCTGTCTGTGCGTGGCCCCCGTTTCCCGCCGTTTTTCTTTTTTTTTTTTTTTTTTTTTTTTTTTTTTTAAAGGAAGGTGACACACTGTTTGTGCGGTGGACAGCTGCGCTGAGGTAAGGCATGATGTCATCTTTGCCTTTTGAATTTCCCCTCATGTTTGTTAAAATGATTGCTGTCTTTTGAGAGGACAGGAGGACAGGGAGGAGTCGGGGCCCCGAGGACGGCGGCTGCGACGCCCCTGGGCATTCTACTCCGAGCGGGGGCGTCACGCAGGCCCGGCTAACGGCGACGGGCTTGGCGGCGGCCCCATATCGACTCGGGTCTCTCTTCATCCCGTATAAATCTTTCGCCTTTTACTAAAGATTTCCGTGGAGAGGGATAGCGATGAGTTCATGGTATTTTTGGAGGCTCTGCCCAAGCAGAGCTGCACTGCTGCTGTCAAAGGAAGACTGGGCCCGGCTTAGCGGCTGGCGTTAGGTGCCCGGTGGCGCGGCTGTGGTCTCCCTGGATCACGCGTGGACTCGCCGGGCGACACCTGCCAGAGGGGCTGGTGAGGGCTGAGCCGCGCCAGCTCCGTCGGCATCCCGCATGCCGGCGCCCGGCGGGGCGCAATTTGTGGGTATCGCTTCTCGGCCTTTTGGCTAAGATCAAGTGTAGTATCTGTTCTTATCAGTTTAATATCTGATACGTCCCCCATGGAGGGGACCACATATTAAACGGATTTTTGGAACAGGGAGCCGGAAGTGGGGCTTGCCCCGTCCGCTCCACGCATCGACCCGGTATTGCAGTGCTTCCGGGAATGGTGCACCTCTACTGCCCCCTGTTGTCGAAAGGCAGAACTGACTGACTGACTGACTGACTGACTGACTGACTGACTGACTGACTGACTGACTGACTGACTGAGTGAGTGAGTGAGTGAGTGAGTGAGTGACTAATAGACTGAGTGCTGTGAGGGGGGGGGCCCTGTCTGTGCATGGCCCCCGTTTCCCGCCGTTTTTCTTTTTTTTTTTTTTTTTTTTTTTTTTTTTTTTAAAGGAAGGTGACACACTGTTTGTGCGGTGGACAGCTGCGCTGAGGTAAGGCATGATGTCATCTTTGCCTTTTGAATTTCCCCTCATGTTTGTTAAAATGATTGCTGTCTTTTGAGAGGACAGGAGGACAGGGAGGAGTCGGGGCCCCGAGGACGGCGGCTGCGACGCCCCTGGGCATTCTACTCCGAGCGGGGGCGTCACGCAGGCCCGGCTAACGGCGACGGGCTTGGCGGCGGCCCCATATCGACTCGGGTCTCTCTTCATCCCGTATAAATCTTTCGCCTTTTACTAAAGATTTCCGTGGAGAGGGATAGCGATGAGTTCATGGTATTTTTGGAGGCTCTGCCCAAGCAGAGCTGCACTGCTGCTGTCAAAGGAAGACTGGGCCCGGCTTAGCGGCTGGCGTTAGGTGCCCGGTGGCGCGGCTGTGGTCTCCCTGGATCACGCGTGGACTCGCCGGGCGACACCTGCCAGAGGGGCTGGTGAGGGCTGAGCCGCGCCAGCTCCGTCGGCATCCCGCATGCCGGCGCCCGGCGGGGCGCAATTTGTGGGTATCGCTTCTCGGCCTTTTGGCTAAGATCAAGTGGATTTTACGCTCTTTTTATCGCTTTTAACGGACTGCGTCGGGTTTTTTAGAGGAAGGCACGGCAAACCTAATGCGTGACCAGTAGGTGGCTTGACCGCCGCTGCCACGGGGCGACCCGTGCCTTCCTTTTAGCCTTTTATCCCTGCTTTTATTTTCGTTTTTATTAGGCTGGGGATCCCGCAGTGGCTGGTGGCCTGTCCGCCGCCCTGCCGGGTGAACTGGTGTTTTTATTTTTTAGTTGCTTTTATAGTTTAGCATTCCTCGGCTCATCCCGGATTGGCGGACGGCGGCCGGACCACGGCGGACGTCGGGACCACGGCGGCAGGAGGACTCTGCTCCAGGAACGACGTCGGTGGACCATCCCGGATGTCGACGGCCGGCGGAGCTGCGAGGAAGCCCTTCAGCGGGCCGTGGCTGGTAGCAGGCGGTGGCCTGCGTAATACCGCCCGGTTCTGCTGGAGGGCCGAAGGGGAGGTAGGCACCTTCCCCGACCGCCTGGCCTTCATCCGGGAGGTGGCCTTCGGGGAGCTGGGCCTGCGCATGGAGGACATCCTGTGTGTGCAGCGGAATGGACCTTTCCAGTTCTTCGAGGTCACCCTGTCCACCGACGAGAGCTACACCAAGGTCCTGGAGCGGAGCAAGGAGAGGGCCCAGCACCCTCTCCTGGGACGATACACCGTTGAGCCGCTGTGGTGGCCCGACAAGCGGGTAATTACGGTACATTGTTTTAACCCGCATGTGTCCGGCGAAGCCGTCCGCCAGTTCTTGAACAAGTATGTGGACCTCCTTCCTGGCCACAAGGACATCCGGGATGAGCTGGGGATCTGGACTGGTCGACGCCAGTTCCAGGCCCGCCTGCGCCCGGACGCTAATGGGGCGGGCGGTTTTAGTCATCCCCCAGCCTATTTTAATCTACAGGGCAATAAGGCTTACTTGTTTTATTCCGGACAGCCTCCCTTCTGCCGACAGTGTCACACCTTTGGACATACTCTGGAGGGATGCGCCAACCTGCGCTGCCGCAACTGCCTGGAGCCGGGGCACATGGCCAGGGACTGCAAGGGCCCCCGTCGCTGCATCCACTGCAACGGTGAGGACCATCTGGCTCGTTCCTGCCCCCAACGGAAAACGTCATACGCCGACGCTCTGTTAGGCAGCAGAGCTGTCGGCAAGGAGAGTGGTGGGGGAGCGCAAGCCCCCACGTCCGGGCAGGAACAGTCGGCGGCGGGGGCAGGAGGAGATGCCCTGGCCGAGGTGGAGGAGGCCCCAGCGACAGCGACTGCAATGCAGGAGGGGTCTCCAGTCCTGGCTCCAGGTGTCAGCAGCAGGAGGAGAAAGAGCGGCGCATCCCCCCGGAGGAGGAAGAAGAGCAGAAGGGAGGCACAACCCGACGCATCCAGCCCTCCGGCTGCCACCTTGCCAGCAGTGGCGGCCGGGGACCAAGGCCGAGAGAGTCCCCCCTCCCCGACATTGGGGGCCCCCCATCTGGTGTGGGACTTGGGACAGTCCCCTGCGCCCCCCCAGGAGTACAGCAGTGTGCAGGACAAAGCAAATGAACAGGAGTACCTGGGGGGGCTGGAACTGGGGGGCCTTTTGGGTTTGACTGAGGAGGGGGGGCAGTAATGCGGTATTGTTTTTAATGGCTGGCTTTTATTATTTTAGTGTGTTGTTTGTAATTGTATTTTACCTTTTTAACATTTCATGGCCAATTTTAATATTGTCACCTTGAATGTCAGGGGTTTGAGGAACGTTTTAAAGCGCACATCTGTTTTTAATCAGCTGGCATCTTCTCCCTTCAGCATTTGTTTTCTGCAGGAAGTCCACCTCCGGGACCAGCGGGACGAGGCTCTCTTTTCACGACAATGGAAGAGGGGTAGATCCTACTGGAGCGTAGGTGGTGTCCACTCCTCAGGCGTCGGGATCCTTTTTGGCGACCGCGCCTTTGAAGAAGTAAGATCGTTTACCGTTCTTCAAGGTAGGGTTTTGGGGGTGGACGCCACATGGAGGGGACAGCGCCTCCGGGCCATATGTGTCTACGCTCCAGTGGAGGCCTCGTCCCGTATAACTCTCTTTGAAGAGTTGTCCCCGTTCTGTGTCACAGATCGACACTTGATTTTAGGAGGGGACTTTAACATCTCGTTGGAGGGTAGACAGGATGTCAGCTCTGGGCACTTTCGCCATTTTATTCGTTCCTTTAAACTTGTTGATGGTTTTAAGATATGCAACCCCAGCATGCCGGGCTTCACCTGGCACAATAGTCGCGGAGCCAGCAGTCGCATCGACTATATTTTAGCCTCACCCCCCGTTGTTTTTAAAAAGGTGTCCCTCTCCCCACAGTGGCCCACTGACCACTTGGCAGTGGAGGCCACTGTTTCCATAGACGCCCCTGAATATGGGGGTGGCTATTGGAAAATGAACCTGCAGATCCTGGAGGAGAGCGATTTTAGACACCTTTTTTTAGATCACTTCTCCGAGTGGCAGAAGGACAAGCCTACCTTCCCCTCCGTGGCCGAATGGTGGGAGAGTGTGAAGGACAGGATCCGAACCTTCTCCATGCAGTACAGCAAGCAGCGCAGGATGGAGAAGAAATTCTCCATTCTGCAGCTGGAGAGAAGGTTGCGGGATGAATACGCCGCTCACAACAGCGGGGGCACCATCGACCACGAGCGACTGCTTGATATAAAGGGTGAGCTGAGGCGCCTGCATGCACAGGCTGCCTCGGCTCAAATGCTCCGCGACAGAATGTTCTTTTTGGAAAACAATGAAAAGTGCAATACTCATTTTTTCCAGAGAGCCAGGGAAGCCCGGGAGGAGAAGACCTTCGACTCTCTCCGGGCCTTAAACGGCGAAACGGTAACAATAACATCAGACATGCTGGAGGTTGCTAAATTGTTTTATCACAATCTTTTTAAGGTTAGGGACACGGACCCGGTTGCAGGGGAGCGGTTCCTAGACAACATCTCACCTTGCCTTCCCAGTGACATTCGTGACGGCTTAGAAGCCCCCATCACCTTGGCCGAGCTGACCGCAGTGCTTGGCAAGATGAACCGCCGCAAGGTACCGGGCCTTGATGGGCTCCCGGTGGAATTTTATTCCACCTTTTGGGATGTCCTCGGGCCGGAATTACTGCAGGTTGTAGAGGACGTTCAGCGCCGGGGTTTGCTCACTAGGAGCATGAGGTCAGGGGTTCTTTCTTTGTTGCACAAGAAGGGCGATCGTGCCGACCTTGGCAACTGGAGGCCCCTGACCATGCTTTGTGTAGACACAAAGCTCATTGCAAAGACCCTTACAGAACGCCTGAAGAAGGCCATGGCTCATCTGGTTCACAGCGATCAGACGTGTGGAGTACCGGGTCGATCGGCGACGTGGAATCTCCATCTCATCCGCGACGCCATCGCCTGGGTGGAGGACAGGAACCTCCCTCTCCTGCTGGTCAGCTTGGACCAGGAGAAAGCCTTTGACCGGGTAGATCACCGCTTCCTGTTTCAAGTATTGGGTAAGTTTGGCTTTGGACCCAATTATCTGGGGTGGTTACACACTTTGTATAACGAAGTTGGAAGCCATGTTGTTATCAATGGCTTCCTGAGTGACTTGGTGCCCCAGCTGAGTGGAGTGAGGCAGGGATGTCCCCTCTCCCCCCTCCTCTACGCGCTCTATATAGAGCCACTGGCGTGCGCCATCCGCGCCCACCCCGGGGTCGATGGCCTTCTTATCCCAGGAAGCCGGGGGAAATCTGTTAGGCTGACCCAGTACGCGGACGACACCACCCTTTTCGTCTGCTCTGATCAGTCTCTCGGTCATGCCATGAGCCTTGTTCATGCGTTCGGTAGGGCCTCCGGCGCGACGCTCAACCTCAGTAAGTCGGTGGCCAAGTATTTCGGCAGCTGGAAGGCGAGGGAGGACGTCGCAGGGGGTCTCACCCTCTGTGACGGACCTCTCAAAGTGTTGGGGGTCAACTTCCTTTCGGATGGTGCCGCCCGTTTGAACTGGGAGGAGCGGTTGGCGATCGCCAGGCGGAAGATCGGACTGTGGAAGTCCAGGTCCCTGTCCTTCCAAGGTAAGGTCTTAGCCTTAAAAGTGGATATTCTTCCCACCCTGCTCTACCTTGCACATGTGTACCCTTTGCCCCGCTTCATGCGCAGAGGCCTGACGAAGGACGTTTTCAACCTCGTCTGGGGGGGCAGGTACGAGTACGTGCGTAGGGAAGTGATGTATCTCGGAAAGGACAGTGGGGGGAGGGATGTTATTGACTTTCCTCTCAAGCTTGACTGCCTGTTCTTCTCGCAGCTCTGCGCGCGCCTGGCAGCTCCCCTCGAGCACCCCCATCAGCACTTTGTGCGTCTGTGGCTGGCTCTCCCCATGAGACGTCTGGTGGCGTCGTGGACCAACCTCGGCCCCAAGGCTGAGACCCTGCCGGCCCACTACAGCCACGCTGTCAAGTGGAGTAAGTCTTTTCCGGCAGGTGTCAAGACAGAGGCCTTGACCAAGCATAGAGCGCTTTACAGTGCTTTGCTTGGTCATAGGGATACTCGGGCCATGCTGGGCCTGGAGGAAGGCACATGGGCGAGAATCCAGCCTAAGGGTTTGGATCACAGGCTGCAGGACCTGAACTGGCAGTGCCTTCATGGTAAGCTGCCAGTCAGGGACGTCTTACATAGGCATAAGCTGACCAGACACCCCCGCTGCCCCAGGCCCGAGTGCAGCGAGGATGAGACCATCAGGCACGTGTTTTGGGACTGTGGGCATGCACAGAGAGTTTGGGGGTTGGTAGCGGGCCTGTGTGGACGTGTGGACCCGCAGCCCGGTCTGACCTACGACAAGGTGTTGAAGGGGTGGGACCCCAAGCTCCATAACCCCTTCGGCCCCTGGATGTGGCTGCTGGTCAGCATTACCAAGCGAGAGCTGTGGAATGCCAGGACCGCGCTCATCCGCAGAGGGGTTCATCTGGAGGCACAAGGGGTATTCCGTAAAATCCGGGCCGACTTGGGTTTCAGGATGGAGACTGACGTCATCCAGCGGGGCTATCACGAGGCCAAGGAGAGGTGGAAGGGCCTCTTTTGGCTTTAGCCCCGTGTTGTTTAGGTGGTGACGCTCCATTCTACAGGGTGGACATGACGCACCTTTCTGGAGCACACAGAAGGTACTTTGGGTTTTAGGTAAGTGTGCTTGGTTTTTGTGCGTGTGTTGTATTTCAAATATTTATTTATTTTATTTTATTTATTTTTTTAAATAATTGCATGTACAGAACTTATTGTGCACTACTGGTTGATCACTTTTAGCACGTGTTTATTAATATTAACATTATTTATTAACATTTTAACTTGTTTGATGTGCTTTGTGTTTGTGATTAACCGTATTTTATGCCCGAAGTCACAGATTTTAGGTGTGTGAGGATGGTATATAGCCCTGTTTTAACCTGACCCTTGTGTTTGAAGTTTGAGGTCTGCGGGTCTGTTCCTCTTTTAAGGTTTTAACTTTTTAATGACTTGCATTTGAGGTGACATTTTATTTGTATAAATGGCCATATTAATGTAATTAAAGGTTATTTGTTTGTAATTTTAATTGTTGATTGTATTGTTTATATATAGTTCTGCATATTTTGCTTGTTTAATTCTATTTTAATATATATTATTAACGTTTGGTTGTACAGGCATTGATGTGTATAACTTGGAAAATTTCAACCTTTTACATTGTTGTTATGTTGCTTTATGATGAGTACTGTTTTTGCAGGAAGAGGTTGTTTTAATATTCCGTGTTGACAATGCCATGTTTTAAAAGTGTGGTTTTTATTCAATGTCTTAAATTGCTTGTGTTAATGTGTGTGCAGAACTGTTAAATAAAAAAAAAAAAAAAAAAAAAAAAATCTGTTCTTATCAGTTTAATATCTGATACGTCCCCCATGGAGGGGACCACATATTAAACGGATTTTTGGAACAGGGAGCCGGAAGTGGGGCTTGCCCCGTCCGCTCCACGCATCGACCCGGTATTGCAGTGCTTCCGGGAATGGTGCACCTCTACTGCCCCCTGTTGTCGAAAGGCAGAACTGACTGACTGACTGACTGACTGACTGACTGACTGACTGACTGAGTGAGTGAGTGAGTGAGTGAGTGAGTGAGTGAGTGAGTGACTAATAGACTGAGTGCTGTGAGGGGGGGGGCCCTGTCTGTGCGTGGCCCCCGTTTCCCGCCGTTTTTCTTTTTTTTTTTTTTTTTTTTTTTTTTTTTTTTAAAGGAAGGTGACACACTGTTTGTGCGGTGGACAGCTGCGCTGAGGTAAGGCATGATGTCATCTTTGCCTTTTGAATTTCCCCTCATGTTTGTTAAAATGATTGCTGTCTTTTGAGAGGACAGGAGGACAGGGAGGAGTCGGGGCCCCGAGGACGGCGGCTGCGACGCCCCTGGGCATTCTACTCCGAGCGGGGGCGTCACGCAGGCCCGGCTAACGGCGACGGGCTTGGCGGCGGCCCCATATCGACTCGGGTCTCTCTTCATCCCGTATAAATCTTTCGCCTTTTACTAAAGATTTCCGTGGAGAGGGATAGCGATGAGTTCATGGTATTTTTGGAGGCTCTGCCCAAGCAGAGCTGCACTGCTGCTGTCAAAGGAAGACTGGGCCCGGCTTAGCGGCTGGCGTTAGGTGCCCGGTGGCGCGGCTGTGGTCTCCCTGGATCACGCGTGGACTCGCCGGGCGACACCTGCCAGAGGGGCTGGTGAGGGCTGAGCCGCGCCAGCTCCGTCGGCATCCCGCATGCCGGCGCCCGGCGGGGCGCAATTTGTGGGTATCGCTTCTCGGCCTTTTGGCTAAGATCAAGTGTAGTATCTGTTCTTATCAGTTTAATATCTGATACGTCCCCCATGGAGGGGACCACATATTAAACGGATTTTTGGAACAGGGAGCCGGAAGTGGGGCTTGCCCCGTCCGCTCCACGCATCGACCCGGTATTGCAGTGCTTCCGGGAATGGTGCACCTCTACTGCCCCCTGTTGTCGAAAGGCAGAACTGACTGACTGACTGACTGACTGACTGACTGACTGAGTGAGTGAGTGAGTGAGTGAGTGACTAATAGACTGAGTGCTGTGAGGGGGGGGGCCCTGTCTGTGCGTGGCCCCCGTTTCCCGCCGTTTTTCTTTTTTTTTTTTTTTTTTTTTTTTTTTTTTTAAAGGAAGGTGACACACTGTTTGTGCGGTGGACAGCTGCGCTGAGGTAAGGCATGATGTCATCTTTGCCTTTTGAATTTCCCCTCATGTTTGTTAAAATGATTGCTGTCTTTTGAGAGGACAGGAGGACAGGGAGGAGTCGGGGCCCCGAGGACGGCGGCTGCGACGCCCCTGGGCATTCTACTCCGAGCGGGGGCGTCACGCAGGCCCGGCTAACGGCGACGGGCTTGGCGGCGGCCCCATATCGACTCGGGTCTCTCTTCATCCCGTATAAATCTTTCGCCTTTTACTAAAGATTTCCGTGGAGAGGGATAGCGATGAGTTCATGGTATTTTTGGAGGCTCTGCCCAAGCAGAGCTGCACTGCTGCTGTCAAAGGAAGACTGGGCCCGGCTTAGCGGCTGGCGTTAGGTGCCCGGTGGCGCGGCTGTGGTCTCCCTGGATCACGCGTGGACTCGCCGGGCGACACCTGCCAGAGGGGCTGGTGAGGGCTGAGCCGCGCCAGCTCCGTCGGCATCCCGCATGCCGGCGCCCGGCGGGGCGCAATTTGTGGGTATCGCTTCTCGGCCTTTTGGCTAAGATCAAGTGTAGTATCTGTTCTTATCAGTTTAATATCTGATACGTCCCCCATGGAGGGGACCACATATTAAACGGATTTTTGGAACAGGGAGCCGGAAGTGGGGCTTGCCCCGTCCGCTCCACGCATCGACCCGGTATTGCAGTGCTTCCGGGAATGGTGCACCTCTACTGCCCCCTGTTGTCGAAAGGCAGAACTGACTGACTGACTGACTGACTGACTGAGTGAGTGAGTGAGTGAGTGAGTGAGTGAGTGAGTGACTAATAGACTGAGTGCTGTGAGGGGGGGGGCCCTGTCTGTGCATGGCCCCCGTTTCCCGCCGTTTTTCTTTTTTTTTTTTTTTTTTTTTTTTTTTTTTTAAAGGAAGGTGACACACTGTTTGTGCGGTGGACAGCTGCGCTGAGGTAAGGCATGATGTCATCTTTGCCTTTTGAATTTCCCCTCATGTTTGTTAAAATGATTGCTGTCTTTTGAGAGGACAGGAGGACAGGGAGGAGTCGGGGCCCCGAGGACGGCGGCTGCGACGCCCCTGGGCATTCTACTCCGAGCGGGGGCGTCACGCAGGCCCGGCTAACGGCGACGGGCTTGGCGGCGGCCCCATATCGACTCGGGTCTCTCTTCATCCCGTATAAATCTTTCGCCTTTTACTAAAGATTTCCGTGGAGAGGGATAGCGATGAGTTCATGGTATTTTTGGAGGCTCTGCCCAAGCAGAGCTGCACTGCTGCTGTCAAAGGAAGACTGGGCCCGGCTTAGCGGCTGGCGTTAGGTGCCCGGTGGCGCGGCTGTGGTCTCCCTGGATCACGCGTGGACTCGCCGGGCGACACCTGCCAGAGGGGCTGGTGAGGGCTGAGCCGCGCCAGCTCCGTCGGCATCCCGCATGCCGGCGCCCGGCGGGGCGCAATTTGTGGGTATCGCTTCTCGGCCTTTTGGCTAAGATCAAGTGCTGCTTTTTGGAGGGATTTTTATTGCCAGGTTTTTTAGTGGAGGCAACAGCGAACCTAAAGCGTGACCAGCAGGTGGCTTGACCGCCGCTGCCACGGGGCTAGCTGTTGTCTCCTTTTAGCGCTTTTTTTTATTTTGGGTAGCCCTTGCAAGCCTAACGTGCAGGTTCGGGTGGCTTGACCGCCGTTCCCGCAGGGTGAGCTTGGGGTTTTATTTCCAGCTTTATTAGTTTAGGCACCCAGCTAGGACACGTCGACTCCCTGCCCGGCTCCCGAGGACTCTCTTGCCCACCATCGCCAGGATGTCCGGGAGCCCACACAGGACCGTCGTAGTCATCCGGCATACAGCAGCCTTCAAGTGGACTCACCAGGAGGAACCGGAGAGTTTCCCGGAGAGACTGAGCTTCATCCGGGAGGTGCTCTTCGGCCTCCTGGGACTCACCATGGAAGACATCATCTGTGTGCAGCGCAACCAGTCTTCGGCCTTCTTCTATGTGACTTGCACTACGGAAGAGGGCTACAAGAGGATGTTGGCTGCATGCAGCCGCTTGGAGGAAGAGCTTCGCCGGATGTTCTATGACGTGGAGCCACTGTGGAAGCTGGACCGGAGAGTGATCACCGTCCACGTCTTGGACCCCTTCGTTCCAGCTGAAGCGGTGGCTGCCTTCCTGGGCAGGTTTGTCGACGTGGTCCCTGGGCACAGGGACGTGAGAGACCAGCTGGGTGTCTGGACTGGGCGCAGGCAGTTCCGGGTGTGCCTGCGCCCCGACGCTAGCTCCCCTGACGGGTATAGCCACCCACCTGCTTATTTTATTATAGGTCGTTGCAAGGGCTACCTTTTTTACTCCGGGCAACCCTCCTCCTGCCGCTTGTGCCACGGCCTGGGCCACACCGCGGACTCCTGTACCACCATGAAGTGCTGGAGATGCCTGGACGTCGGATTTTACGCTCTTTTTATCGCTTTTAACGGACTGCGTCGGGTTTTTTAGAGGAAGGCACGGTGACCCTAATGCGTGACCAGTAGGTGGCTTGACCGCCGCTGCCACGGGGCGACCCGTGCCTTCCTTTTAGCCTTTTATCCCTGCTTTTATTTTCGTTTTTATTAGGCTGGGGATCCCGCAGTGGCTGGTGGCCTGTCCGCCGCCCTGCCGGGTGAACTGGTGTTTTTATTTTTTAGTTGCTTTTATAGTTTAGCATTCCTCGGCTCATCCCGGATTGGCGGACGGCGGCCGGACCACGGCGGACGTCGGGACCACGGCGGCAGGAGGACTCTGCTCCAGGAACGACGTCGGTGGACCATCCCGCATGTCGACGGCCGGCGGAGCTGCGAGGAAGCCCTTCAGCGGGCCGTGGCTGGTAGCAGGCGGTGGCCTGCGTAATACCGCCCGGTTCTGCTGGAGGGCCGAAGGGGAGGTAGGCACCTTCCCCGACCGCCTGGCCTTCATCCGGGAGGTGGCCTTCGGGGAGCTGGGCCTGCGCATGGAGGACATCCTGTGTGTGCAGCGGAATGGACCTTTCCAGTTCTTCGAGGTCACCCTGTCCACCGACGAGAGCTACACCAAGGTCCTGGAGCGGAGCAAGGAGAGGGCCCAGCACCCTCTCCTGGGACGATACACCGTTGAGCCGCTGTGGTGGCCCGACAAGCGGGTAATTACGGTACATTGTTTTAACCCGCATGTGTCCGGCGAAGCCGTCCGCCAGTTCTTGAACAAGTATGTGGACCTCCTTCCTGGCCACAAGGACATCCGGGATGAGCTGGGGATCTGGACTGGTCGACGCCAGTTCCAGGCCCGCCTGCGCCCGGACGCTAATGGGGCGGGCGGTTTTAGTCATCCCCCAGCCTATTTTAATCTACAGGGCAATAAGGCTTACTTGTTTTATTCCGGACAGCCTCCCTTCTGCCGACAGTGTCACACCTTTGGACATACTCTGGAGGGATGCGCCAACCTGCGCTGCCGTAACTGCCTGGAGCCGGGGCACATGGCCAGGGACTGCAAGGGCCCCCGTCGCTGCATCCACTGCAACGGTGAGGACCATCTGGCTCGTTCCTGCCCCCAACGGAAAACGTCATACGCCGACGCTCTGTTAGGCAGCAGAGCTGTCGGCAAGGAGAGTGGTGGGGGAGCGCAAGCCCCCACGTCCGGGCAGGAACAGTTGGCGGCGGGGGCAGGAGGAGATGCCCTGGCCGAGGTGGAGGAGGCCCCAGCGACAGCGACTGCAATGCAGGAGGGGTCTCCAGTCCTGGCTCCAGGTGTCAGCAGCAGGAGGAGAAAGAGCGGCGCATCCCCCCGGAGGAGGAAGAAGAGCAGAAGGGAGGCACAACCCGACGCATCCAGCCCTCCGGCTGCCACCTTGCCAGCAGTGGCGGCCGGGGACCAAGGCCGAGAGAGTCCCCCCTCCCCGACATTGGGGGCCCCCCATCTGGTGTGGGACTTGGGACAGTCCCCTGCGCCCCCCCAGGAGTACAGTAGTGTGCAGGACAAAGCAAATGAACAGGAGTACCTGGGGGGGCTGGAACTGGGGAGCCTTTTGGGTTTGACTGAGGAGGGGGGGCAGTAATGCGGTATTGTTTTTAATGGCTGGCTTTTATTATTTTAGTGTGTTGTTTGTAATTGTATTTTACCTTTTTAACATTTCATGGCCAATTTTAATATTGTCACCTTGAATGTCAGGGGTTTGAGGAACGTTTTAAAGCGCACATCTGTTTTTAATCAGCTGGCATCTTCTCCCTTCAGCATTTGTTTTCTGCAGGAAGTCCACCTCCGGGACCAGCGGGACGAGGCTCTCTTTTCACGACAATGGAAGAGGGGTAGATCCTACTGGAGCGTAGGTGGTGTCCACTCCTCAGGCGTCGGGATCCTTTTTGGCGACCGCGCCTTTGAAGAAGTAAGATCGTTTACCGTTCTTCAAGGTAGGGTTTTGGGGGTGGACGCCACATGGAGGGGACAGCGCCTCCGGGCCATATGTGTCTACGCTCCAGTGGAGGCCTCGTCCCGTATAACTCTCTTTGAAGAGTTGTCCCCGTTCTGTGTCACAGATCGACACTTGATTTTAGGAGGGGACTTTAACATCTCGTTGGAGGGTAGACAGGATGTCAGCTCTGGGCACTTTCGCCATTTTATTCGTTCCTTTAAACTTGTTGATGGTTTTAAGATATGCAACCCCAGCATGCCGGGCTTCACCTGGCACAATAGTCGCGGAGCCAGCAGTCGCATCGACTATATTTTAGCCTCACCCCCCGTTGTTTTTAAAAAGGTGTCCCTCTCCCCACAGTGGCCCACTGACCACTTGGCAGTGGAGGCCACTGTTTCCATAGACGCCCCTGGATATGGGGGTGGCTATTGGAAAATGAACCTGCAGATCCTGGAGGAGAGCGATTTTAGACACCTTTTTTTAGATCACTTCTCCGAGTGGCAGAAGGACAAGCCTACCTTCCCCTCCGTGGCCGAATGGTGGGAGAGTGTGAAGGATAGGATCCGAACCTTCTCCATGCAGTACAGCAAGCAGCGCAGGATGGAGAAGAAATTCTCCATTCTGCAGCTGGAGAGAAGGTTGCGGGATGAATACGCCGCTCACAACAGCGGGGGCACCATCGACCACGAGCGACTGCTTGATATAAAGGGTGAGCTGAGGCGCCTGCATGCACAGGCTGCCTCGGCCCAAATGCTCCGCGACAGAATGTTCTTTTTGGAAAACAATGAAAAGTGCAATACTCATTTTTTCCAGAGAGCCAGGGAAGCCCGGGAGGAGAAGACCTTTGACTCTCTCCGGGCCTTAAACGGCGATACGGTAACAACAACATCAGACATGCTGGAGGTTGCTAAATTGTTTTATCACAATCTTTTTAAGGTTAGGGACACGGACCCGGTTGCAGGGGAGCGGTTCCTAGACAACATCTCACCTTGCCTTCCCAGTGACATTCGTGACGGCTTAGAAGCCCCCATCACCTTGGCCGAGCTGACCGCAGTGCTTGGCAAGATGAACCGCCGCAAGGTACCGGGCCTTGATGGGCTCCCGGTGGAATTTTATTCCACTTTTTGGGATGTCCTCGGGCCGGAATTACTGCAGGTTGTAGAGGACGTTCAGCGCCGGGGTTTGCTCACTAGGAGCATGAGGTCAGGGGTTCTTTCTTTGTTGCACAAGAAGGGTGATCGTGCCGACCTTGGCAACTGGAGGCCCCTGACCATGCTTTGTGTAGACACAAAGCTCATCGCAAAGACCCTTACAGAACGCCTGAAGAAGGCCATGGCTCATCTGGTTCACAGCGATCAGACGTGTGGAGTACCGGGTCGATCGGCGACGTGGAACCTCCATCTCATCCGCGACGCCATCGCCTGGGTGGAGGACAGGAACCTCCCTCTCCTGCTGGTCAGCTTGGACCAGGAGAAAGCCTTCGACCGGGTAGATCACCGCTTCCTGTTTCAAGTATTGGGTAAGTTTGGCTTTGGACCCAATTACCTGGGGTGGTTACACACTTTGTATAACGAAGTTGGGAGCCATGTTGTTATCAATGGCTTCCTGAGTGACTTGGTGCCCCAGCTGAGTGGAGTGAGGCAGGGATGTCCCCTCTCCCCCCTCCTCTACGCGCTCTATATAGAGCCACTGGCGTGCGCCATTCGCGCCCACCCCGGGGTCGATGGCCTTCTTATCCCAGGAAGTCGGGGGAAAACTGTTAAACTGACCCAGTACGCAGACGACACCACCCTTTTCGTCTGCTCTGATCAGTCTCTCGGTCATGCCATGAGCCTTGTTCATGCGTTCGGTAGGGCCTCCGGCGCGACGCTCAACCTCAGTAAGTCGGTGGCCAAGTATTTCGGCAGCTGGAAGGCGAGGGAGGGCGTCGCAGGGGGTCTCACCCTCTGTGACGGACCTCTCAAAGTGTTGGGGGTCAACTTCCTTTCGGATGGTGCCGCCCGTTTGAACTGGGAGGAGCGGTTGGCGATCGCCAGGCGGAAGATCGGACTGTGGAAGTCCAGGTCCCTGTCCTTCCAAGGTAAGGTCTTAGCCTTAAAAGTGGATATTCTTCCCACCCTGCTCTACCTTGCACATGTGTACCCTTTGCCCCGCTTCATGCGCAGAGGCCTGACGAGAGACGTTTTCAACCTCGTCTGGGGGGGCAGGTACGAGTACGTGCGTAGGGAAGTGATGTATCTCGGAAAGGACAGTGGGGGGAGGGATGTTATTGACTTTCCTCTCAAGCTTGACTGCCTGTTCTTCTCGCAGCTCTGCACGCGCCTGGCAGCTCCCCTCGAGCACCCCCATCAGCACTTTGTGCGTCTGTGGCTGGCTCTCCCCATGAGACGCCTGGTGGCGTCGTGGACCAACCTCGGCCCCAAGGCTGAGACCCTGCCGGCCCACTACAGCCATGCTGTCAAGTGGAGTAAGTTTATTCCGGCAGGTGTCAAGACAGAGGCCTTGACCAAGCATAGAGCGCTTTACAGGGCTTTGCTTGGTCATAGGGATACTCGGGCCATGTTGGGCCTGGAGGAAGGCACATGGGCGAGAATCCAGCCTAAGGGTTTGGATCACAGGCTGCAGGACCTGAACTGGCAGTGCCTTCATGGTAAGCTGCCAGTCAGGGACGTCTTACATAGGCATAAGCTGACCAGACACCCCCGCTGCCCCAGGGCCGAGTGCAGCGAGGATGAGACCATCAGGCACGTGTTTTGGGACTGTGGGCATGCACAGAGAGTTTGGGGGTTGGTAGCGGGCCTGTGTGGACGTGTGGACCCGCAGCCCGGTCTGACCTACGACAAGGTGTTGAAGGGGTGGGACCCCAAGCTCCATAACCCCTTCGGCCCCTGGATGTGGCTGCTGGTCAGCATTACCAAGCGAGAGCTGTGGGATGCCAGGACCGCGCTCATCCGCAGAGGGGTTCATCTGGAGGCACAAGGGGTGTTCCGTAAAATCCGGGCCGACTTGGGTTTCAGGATGGAGACTGACGTCATCCAGCGGGGCTACCACGAGGCCAAGGAGAGGTGGAAGGGCCTCTTTTGGCTTTAGCTCCGTTTCGTTTAGGTGGTGACGCTCCATTCTACAGGGTGGACATGACGCACCTTTCTGGAGCACACAGAAGGTACTTTGGGTTTTAGGTGAGTGTGCTTTGTTTTTTTGTGCGTGTGTTGTATTTCAAATACTTTTTTAATAATTGCATGTACAGAATTTATTGTGCACTACTGGTTGATCACTTTTAGCACGTATTTATTAATATTAACATTATCTATTAACATTTTAATCTATTTGGTGTGCTTTGTTTCTGTGATTAACCGTATTTTATGCCCGAAGTCTCAGATTTTATGTGTGTGGATGGTGTATAACCCTGTTTTAACCCGACCCTTGTGTTTGAAATTTGTGGTCTGTGGGTCTGTTCCTCTTTTAAGGTTTTAACCTTTTAATGGCTTGCATTTGAGGTGACATTTTATTTGTAGAAATGGCCAGATGAATGTAATTAAAGGGTAAATGTGTGTAATTTTAATTGTTGATTTTATTACTGTTTTGATTATTTTATGGTATATAGTTCTGCATAATTTGTTTGTTTAATACTGTTTTAATATGTCTTATTATTATGATTCTATTGTATTGCCATTGATGTGTATTATGTTAAAAATTTCAACCTTTTACATTGTTGTAATATTTGTTTGTGATGTATGCTGGAAAGGTTGTTTTAATATGCATGGATGACGATGCCAATTTTAAAAGTGTAGGTTTGATGTTTATATGTTTTGATCAGGTGGTGTTGATTTAAATGATGTGCAGAACTGTTTAATAAAGTATGGAAAAAAAAAAAAAAAAAAAAAAAAAATCTGTTCTTATCAGTTTAATATCTGATACGTCCCCCATGGAGGGGACCACATATTAAACGGATTTTTGGAACAGGGAGCCGGAAGTGGGGCTTGCCCCGTCCGCTCCACGCATCGACCCGGTATTGCAGTGCTTCCGGGAATGGTGCACCTCTACTGCCCCCTGTTGTCGAAAGGCAGAACTGACTGACTGACTGACTGACTGACTGACTGACTGAGTGAGTGAGTGAGTGAGTGAGTGAGTGAGTGACTAATAGACTGAGTGCTGTGAGGGGGGGGGCCCTGTCTGTGCGTGGCCCCCGTTTCCCGCCGTTTTTCTTTTTTTTTTTTTTTTTTTTTTTTTTTTTTAAAGGAAGGTGACACACTGTTTGTGCGGTGGACAGCTGCGCTGAGGTAAGGCATGATGTCATCTTTGCCTTTTGAATTTCCCCTCATGTTTGTTAAAATGATTGCTGTCTTTTGAGAGGACAGGAGGACAGGGAGGAGTCGGGGCCCCGAGGACGGCGGCTGCGACGCCCCTGGGCATTCTACTCCGAGCGGGGGCGTCACGCAGGCCCGGCTAACGGCGACGGGCTTGGCGGCGGCCCCATATCGACTCGGGTCTCTCTTCATCCCGTATAAATCTTTCGCCTTTTACTAAAGATTTCCGTGGAGAGGGATAGCGATGAGTTCATGGTATTTTTGGAGGCTCTGCCCAAGCAGAGCTGCACTGCTGCTGTCAAAGGAAGACTGGGCCCGGCTTAGCGGCTGGCGTTAGGTGCCCGGTGGCGCGGCTGTGGTCTCCCTGGATCATGCGTGGACTCGCCGGGCGACACCTGCCAGAGGGGCTGGTGAGGGCTGAGCCGCGCCAGCTCCGTCGGCATCCCGCATGCCGGCGCCCGGCGGGGCGCAATTTGTGGGTATCGCTTCTCGGCCTTTTGGCTAAGATCAAGTGGATTTTACGCTCTTTTTATCGCTTTTAACGGACTGCGTCGGGTTTTTTAGAGGAAGGCACGGCAAACCTAATGCGTGACCAGTAGGTGGCTTGACCGCCGCTGCCACGGGGCGACCCGTGCCTTCCTTTTAGCCTTTTATCCCTGCTTTTATTTTCGTTTTTATTAGGCTGGGGATCCCGCAGTGGCTGGTGGCCTGTCCGCCGCCCTGCCGGGTGAACTGGTGTTTTTATTTTTTAGTTGCTTTTATAGTTTAGCATTCCTCGGCTCATCCCGGATTGGCGGACGGCGGCCGGACCACGGCGGACGTCGGGACCACGGCGGCAGGAGGACTCTGCTCCAGGAACGACGTCGGTGGACCATCCCGGATGTCGACGGCCGGCGGAGCTGCGAGGAAGCCCTTCAGCGGGCCGTGGCTGGTAGCAGGCGGTGGCCTGCGTAATACCGCCCGGTTCTGCTGGAGGGCCGAAGGGGAGGTAGGCACCTTCCCCGACCGCCTGGCCTTCATCCGGGAGGTGGCCTTCGGGGAGCTGGGCCTGCGCATGGAGGACATCCTGTGTGTGCAGCGGAATGGACCTTTCCAGTTCTTCGAGGTCACCCTGTCCACCGACGAGAGCTACACCAAGGTCCTGGAGCGGAGCAAGGAGAGGGCCCAGCACCCTCTCCTGGGACGATACACCGTTGAGCCGCTGTGGTGGCCCGACAAGCGGGTAATTACGGTACATTGTTTTAACCCGCATGTGTCCGGCGAAGCCGTCCGCCAGTTCTTGAACAAGTATGTGGACCTCCTTCCTGGCCACAAGGACATCCGGGATGAGCTGGGGATCTGGACTGGTCGACGCCAGTTCCAGGCCCGCCTGCGCCCGGACGCTAATGGGGCGGGCGGTTTTAGTCATCCCCCAGCCTATTTTAATCTACAGGGCAATAAGGCTTACTTGTTTTATTCCGGACAGCCTCCCTTCTGCCGACAGTGTCACACCTTTGGACATACTCTGGAGGGATGCGCCAACCTGCGCTGCCGCAACTGCCTGGAGCCGGGGCACATGGCCAGGGACTGCAAGGGCCCCCGTCGCTGCATCCACTGCAACGGTGAGGACCATCTGGCTCGTTCCTGCCCCCAACGGAAAACGTCATACGCCGACGCTCTGTTAGGCAGCAGAGCTGTCGGCAAGGAGAGTGGTGGGGGAGCGCAAGCCCCCACATCCGGGCAGGAACAGTCGGCGGCGGGGGCAGGAGGAGATGCCCTGGCCGAGGTGGAGGAGGCCCCAGCGACAGCGACTGCAATGCAGGAGGGGTCTCCAGTCCTGGCTCCAGGTGTCAGCAGCAGGAGGAGAAAGAGCGGCGCATCCCCCCGGAGGAGGAAGAAGAGCAGAAGGGAGGCACAACCCGACACATCCAGCCCTCCGGCTGCCACCTTGCCAGCAGTGGCGGCCGGGGACCAAGGCCGAGAGAGTCCCCCCTCCCCGACATTGGGGGCCCCCCATCTGGTGTGGGACTTGGGACAGTCCCCTGCGCCCCCCCAGGAGTACAGCAGTGTGCAGGACAAAGCAAATGAACAGGAGTACCTGGGGGGGCTGGAACTGGGGGGCCTTTTGGGTTTGACTGAGGAGGGGGGGCAGTAATGCGGTATTGTTTTTAATGGCTGGCTTTTATTATTTTAGTGTGTTGTTTGTAATTGTATTTTACCTTTTTAACATTTCATGGCCAATTTTAATATTGTCACCTTGAATGTCAGGGGTTTGAGGAACGTTTTAAAGCGCACATCTGTTTTTAATCAGCTGGCATCTTCTCCCTTCAGCATTTGTTTTCTGCAGGAAGTCCACCTCCGGGACCAGCGGGACGAGGCTCTCTTTTCACGACAATGGAAGAGGGGTAGATCCTACTGGAGCGTAGGTGGTGTCCACTCCTCAGGCGTCGGGATCCTTTTTGGCGACCGCGCCTTTGAAGAAGTAAGATTGTTTACCGTTCTTCAAGGTAGGGTTTTGGGGGTGGACGCCACATGGAGGGGACAGCGCCTCCGGGCCATATGTGTCTACGCTCCAGTGGAGGCCTCGTCCCGTATAACTCTCTTTGAAGAGTTGTCCCCGTTCTGTGTCACAGATCGACACTTGATTTTAGGAGGGGACTTTAACATCTCGTTGGAGGGTAGACAGGATGTCAGCTCTGGGCACTTTCGCCATTTTATTCGTTCCTTTAAACTTGTTGATGGTTTTAAGATATGCAACCCCAGCATGCCGGGCTTCACCTGGCACAATAGTCGCGGAGCCAGCAGTCGCATCGACTATATTTTAGCCTCACCCCCCGTTGTTTTTAAAAAGGTGTCCCTCTCCCCACAGTGGCCCACTGACCACTTGGCAGTGGAGGCCACTGTTTCCATAGACGCCCCTGAATATGGGGGTGGCTATTGGAAAATGAACCTGCAGATCCTGGAGGAGAGCGATTTTAGACACCTTTTTTTAGATCACTTCTCCGAGTGGCAGAAGGACAAGCCTACCTTCCCCTCCGTGGCCGAATGGTGGGAGAGTGTGAAGGACAGGATCCGAACCTTCTCCATGCAGTACAGCAAGCAGCGCAGGATGGAGAAGAAATTCTCCATTCTGCAGCTGGAGAGAAGGTTGCGGGATGAATACGCCGCTCACAACAGCGGGGGCACCATCGACCACGAGCGACTGCTTGATATAAAGGGTGAGCTGAGGCGCCTGCATGCACAGGCTGCCTCGGCTCAAATGCTCCGCGACAGAATGTTCTTTTTGGAAAACAATGAAAAGTGCAATACTCATTTTTTCCAGAGAGCCAGGGAAGCCCGGGAGGAGAAGACCTTCGACTCTCTCCGGGCCTTAAACGGCGAAACGGTAACAATAACATCAGACATGCTGGAGGTTGCTAAATTGTTTTATCACAATCTTTTTAAGGTTAGGGACACGGACCCGGTTGCAGGGGAGCGGTTCCTAGACAACATCTCACCTTGCCTTCCCAGTGACATTCGTGACGGCTTAGAAGCCCCCATCACCTTGGCCGAGCTGACCGCAGTGCTTGGCAAGATGAACCGCCGCAAGGTACCGGGCCTTGATGGGCTCCCGGTGGAATTTTATTCCACTTTTTGGGATGTCCTCGGGCCGGAATTACTGCAGGTTGTAGAGGACGTTCAGCGCCGGGGTTTGCTCACTAGGAGCATGAGGTCAGGGGTTCTTTCTTTGTTGCACAAGAAGGGTGATCGTGCCGACCTTGGCAACTGGAGGCCCCTGACCATGCTTTGTGTAGACACAAAGCTCATCGCAAAGACCCTTACAGAACGCCTGAAGAAGGCCATGGCTCATCTGGTTCACAGCGATCAGACGTGTGGAGTACCGGGTCGATCGGCGACGTGGAACCTCCATCTCATCCGCGACGCCATCGCCTGGGTGGAGGACAGGAACCTCCCTCTCCTGCTGGTCAGCTTGGACCAGGAGAAAGCCTTCGACCGGGTAGATCACCGCTTCCTGTTTCAAGTATTGGGTAAGTTTGGCTTTGGACCCAATTACCTGGGGTGGTTACACACTTTGTATAACGAAGTTGGGAGCCATGTTGTTATCAATGGCTTCCTGAGTGACTTGGTGCCCCAGCTGAGTGGAGTGAGGCAGGGATGTCCCCTCTCCCCCCTCCTCTACGCGCTCTATATAGAGCCACTGGCGTGCGCCATTCGCGCCCACCCCGGGGTCGATGGCCTTCTTATCCCAGGAAGTCGGGGGAAAACTGTTAAACTGACCCAGTACGCAGACGACACCACCCTTTTCGTCTGCTCGGATCAGTCTCTCGGTCATGCCATGAGCCTTGTTCATGCGTTCGGTAGGGCCTCCGGCGCGACGCTCAACCTCAGTAAGTCGGTGGCCAAGTATTTCGGCAGCTGGAAGGCGAGGGAGGGCGTCGCAGGGGGTCTCACCCTCTGTGACGGACCTCTCAAAGTGTTGGGGGTCAACTTCCTTTCGGATGGTGCCGCCCGTTTGAACTGGGAGGAGCGGTTGGCGATCGCCAGGCGGAAGATCGGACTGTGGAAGTCCAGGTCCCTGTCCTTCCAAGGTAAGGTCTTAGCCTTAAAAGTGGATATTCTTCCCACCCTGCTCTACCTTGCACATGTGTACCCTTTGCCCCGCTTCATGCGCAGAGGCCTGACGAGAGACGTTTTCAACCTCGTCTGGGGGGGCAGGTACGAGTACGTGCGTAGGGAAGTGATGTATCTCGGAAAGGACAGTGGGGGGAGGGATGTTATTGACTTTCCTCTCAAGCTTGACTGCCTGTTCTTCTCGCAGCTCTGCACGCGCCTGGCAGCTCCCCTCGAGCACCCCCATCAGCACTTTGTGCGTCTGTGGCTGGCTCTCCCCATGAGACGCCTGGTGGCGTCGTGGACCAACCTCGGCCCCAAGGCTGAGACCCTGCCGGCCCACTACAGCCACGCTGTCAAGTGGAGTAAGTTTATTCCGGCAGGTGTCAAGACAGAGGCCTTGACCAAGCATAGAGCGCTTTATAGGGCTTTGCTTGGTCATAGGGAGACTCGGGCCATGCTGGGCCTGGAGGAAGGCACATGGGCGAGAATCCAGCCTAAGGGTTTGGATCACAGGCTGCAGGACCTGAACTGGCAGTGCCTTCATGGTAAGCTGCCAGTCAGGGACGTCTTACATAGGCATAAGCTGACCAGACACCCCCGCTGCCCCAGGCCCGAGTGCAGCGAGGATGAGACCATCAGGCACGTGTTTTGGGACTGTGGGCATGCACAGAGAGTTTGGGGGTTGGTAGCGGGCCTGTGTGGACGTGTGGACCCGCAGCCCGGTCTGACCTACGACAAGGTGTTGAAGGGGTGGGACCCCAAGCTCCATAACCCCTTCGGCCCCTGGATGTGGCTGCTGGTCAGCATTACCAAGCGAGAGCTGTGGAATGCCAGGACCGCGCTCATCCGCAGAGGGGTTCATCTGGAGGCACAAGGGGTGTTCCGTAAAATCCGGGCCGACTTGGGTTTCAGGATGGAGACTGACGTCATCCAGCGGGGCTACCACGAGGCCAAGGAGAGGTGGAAGGGCCTCCTTTGGCTTTAGCCCCGTTTCGTTTAGGTGGTGACGCTCCATTCTACAGGGTGGACATGACGCACCTTTCTGGAGCACACAGAAGGTACTTTGGGTTTTAGGTGAGTGTGCTTTGTTTTTTTTGTGCGTGTGTTGTATTTTAAATACTTTTTTAATAATTGCATGTACAGAATTTATTGTGCACTACTGGTTGATCACTTTTAGCACGTATTTATTAATATTAACATTATCTATTAACATTTTAATCTATTTGGTGTGCTTTGTTTCTGTGATTAACCGTATTTTATGCCCGAAGTCTCAGATTCTATGTGTGTGGATGGTGTATAACCCTGTTTTAACCCGACCCTTGTGTTTGAAATTTGTGGTCTGTGGGTCTGTTCCTCTTTTAAGGTTTTAACCTTTTAATGGCTTGCATTTGAGGTGACATTTTATTTGTAGAAATGGCCAGATGAATGTAATTAAAGGGTAAATGTGTGTAATTTTAATTGTTGATTTTATTACTGTTTTGATTATTTTATGGTATATAGTTCTGCATAATTTGTTTGTTTAATACTGTTTTAATATGTCTTATTATTATGATTCTATTGAATTGCCATTGATGTGTATTATGTTAAAAATTTCAACCTTTTACATTGTTGTAATATTTGTTTATGATGTATGCTGGAAAGGTTGTTTTAATATGCATGGATGACGATGCCAATTTTAAAAGTGTAGGTTTGATGTTTATATGTTTTGATCAGGTGTGTTGATTTAAATGATGTGCAGAACTGTTTAATAAAGTATGGAAAAAAAAAAATCTGTTCTTATCAGTTTAATATCTGATACGTCCCCCATGGAGGGGACCACATATTAAACGGATTTTTGGAACAGGGAGCCGGAAGTGGGGCTTGCCCCGTCCGCTCCACGCATCGACCCGGTATTGCAGTGCTTCCGGGAATGGTGCACCTCTACTGCCCCCTGTTGTCGAAAGGCAGAACTGACTGACTGACTGACTGACTGACTGACTGACTGACTGAGTGCTGTGAGGGGGGGGGCCCTGTCTGTGCGTGGCCCCCGTTTCCCGCCGTTTTTCTTTTTTTTTTTTTTTTTTTTTTTTTTTTTTAAAGGAAGGTGACACACTGTTTGTGCGGTGGACAGCTGCGCTGAGGTAAGGCATGATGTCATCTTTGCCTTTTGAATTTCCCCTCATGTTTGTTAAAATGATTGCTGTCTTTTGAGAGGACAGGAGGACAGGGAGGAGTCGGGGCCCCGAGGACGGCGGCTGCGACGCCCCTGGGCATTCTACTCCGAGCGGGGGCGTCACGCAGGCCCGGCTAACGGCGACGGGCTTGGCGGCGGCCCCATATCGACTCGGGTCTCTCTTCATCCCGTATAAATCTTTCGCCTTTTACTAAAGATTTCCGTGGAGAGGGATAGCGATGAGTTCATGGTATTTTTGGAGGCTCTGCCCAAGCAGAGCTGCACTGCTGCTGTCAAAGGAAGACTGGGCCCGGCTTAGCGGCTGGCGTTAGGTGCCCGGTGGCGCGGCTGTGGTCTCCCTGGATCACGCGTGGACTCGCCGGGCGACACCTGCCAGAGGGGCTGGTGAGGGCTGAGCCGCGCCAGCTCCGTCGGCATCCCGCATGCCGGCGCCCGGCGGGGCGCAATTTGTGGGTATCGCTTCTCGGCCTTTTGGCTAAGATCAAGTGCTGCTTTTTGGAGGGATTTTTATTGCCAGGTTTTTTAGTGGAGGCAACAGCGAACCTAAAGCGTGACCAGCAGGTGGCTTGACCGCCGCTGCCACGGGGCTAGCTGTTGTCTCCTTTTAGCGCTTTTTTTTATTTTGGGTAGCCCTTGCAAGCCTAACGTGCAGGTTCGGGTGGCTTGACCGCCGTTCCCGCAGGGTGAGCTTGGGGTTTTATTTCCAGCTTTTATTAGTTTAGGCACCCAGCTAGGACACGTCGACTCCCTGCCCGGCTCCCGAGGACTCTCTTGCCCACCATCGCCAGGATGTCCGGGAGCCCACACAGGACCGTCGTAGTCATCCGGCATACAGCAGCCTTCAAGTGGACTCACCAGGAGGAACCGGAGAGTTTCCCGGAGAGACTGTGCTTCATCCGGGAGGTGCTCTTCGGCCTCCTGGGACTCACCATGGAAGACATCATCTGTGTGCAGCGCAACCAGTCTTCGGCCTTCTTCTATGTGACTTGCACTACGGAAGAGGGCTACAAGAGGATGTTGGCTGCATGCAGCCGCTTGGAGGAAGAGCTTCGCCGGATGTTCTATGACGTGGAGCCACTGTGGAAGCTGGACCGGAGAGTGATCACCGTCCACGTCTTGGACCCCTTCGTTCCAGCTGAAGCGGTGGCTGCCTTCCTGGGCAGGTTTGTCGACGTGGTCCCTGGGCACAGGGACGTGAGAGACCAGCTGGGTGTCTGGACTGGGCGCAGGCAGTTCCGGGTGTGCCTGCGCCCCGACGCTAGCTCCCCTGACGGGTATAGCCACCCACCTGCTTATTTTATTATAGGTCGTTGCAAGGGCTACCTTTTTTACTCCGGGCAACCCTCCTCCTGCCGCTTGTGCCACGGCCTGGGCCACACCGCGGACTCCTGTACCACCATGAAGTGCTGGAGATGCCTGGACGTCGGTCACCTGGCGAAGGACTGCAAGGGCCCCCTCCGGTGTAACCTGTGCAGAGGTGAGGACCATCTGGCCCGGAGCTGCCCTCAGCGCAAACCGTCCTGGGCCGACGCCGTTGCTCGGGGTTCGGCTGTGGACGGGGCCCGACAGCAGGCACTGCCGGGCTGCGCTGAGATGCACGGGGGAGCCGAGAGGGGAGCTGAGAACAGCGAGGAACAGCCCTTCGCCGGTGCTGATGGGGAGTCCACGGCTTCCAGCGCTTCGGTGGAGTCCCCTGGTAAGGGTCAAGTGGCCGTGGCTGAAAAGCGCGCAACCTCTCCCTCCAGGTTTGTCCAATGCAGGAGGAGGAAGAAGGCCCGGAGGAACGAGGACACTGCTTTAGGCCGAGAAGCGATCTTCCCCTTAGAGCTAATTGATCTGCAAAGTGTTTTGGTCTCCCCCCAAGAGAGACGTTTTTATGCAGGGCAGCAGGACTTTGCTAATGAACGCTCTTTTTTAGTTGCTGCCGAGTCGGGGGGGGACCTTAGTTTTAATGGGGATATTGTTGATGATGATAGTGTTTTACCTTTTTAGACATTTTAGGATTTCTGCTGTATTTATGTATTTAATACTGTTTTAACGTGTGTTGTAATGGTGTTGTAGGGTTGAAGTATTTTAGAAGTTTTATGTATGTGGTATTATATGATTGTTTTATAATATGTGTTATATATGTTGTTGTTTTATGATTGAATAGGTTAGGAGTGTGATTTATATGTGTATTTCTTTTAGTGTTGAAGTTAGCT